>NC_073313.1:276405310-276590310 GCF_027595985.1 Sorex araneus | reverse complement strand
AGCAGCTCTGTGGAGTGAGGGGAGGTGGAGGGCAGTTAAGAGAGAAGGGTCCAGTATGACAATAGTTGGAAATGATCACTCTGGACAAGAACTTATTGTTGAAGTAGGTAAAGGGATATCTATGATAACCTTCCAGCATCTGTATGCAAACCATGCCAAAAATGAGAGAGAGAGAAAGAGATAAAGCAGGAGAGAGAGAGCAGGAGAGAGAAAGAGAGAGAGAGAGAGAGAGAGAGAGAGAGAGAGAGAGAGAAGAAGAGAGGACCAGCCAGAGAGGCAGGCTGGGTGTGGCATATTTGAGGGTGTGGGAGGGAAACAGACACATTGGTGCTGGAAAATTTACACTGGTGGACGTATGTGTGTTGGAACATTGTATGACTGAAACCCAATCATGAACAATTTTGAAATGTTCTATCTCACAGTGATTCAATTTAGAAAATGAGGAAAAGAAAAGAAAAGAAGGACTCCTTTGTCTGTGAGCCAAGGAAAATAATTTTTTTTTGCTGGGCAAATTATGCCCAAAGGGACTAATGGAGATTTCAGCACAATTGACCAGTTTTCATCCAGCATATGCTTTTAACCTTTATTATCAACCAAGATTTTTTTAAATAATACCAGATTATCTCTTTATATTCACCTAGTCTCATTTCCTAAAATTGTCCTCTATTCAAGTCACCCACTGCTTTAATACTAAAAGAACAATATTCTCTGGGTTTGGAGAAATTAAGCAGTGGGCATAGCCCTTGCCTTGAACAAGGCTGACCTGGGTTTGATTTAAAGTACCTTACATGGTACTTACATGCTACTATGAGAAAATCTTCAGTGCCCAGCCAGGAGTAAGCCCTGAACACCACCATATGCGAACCCCAAACAAAAACTGAATAAACTAACCAACCAATACTGCTACCAAACTGCATTCTTTCCCTATTCTCTTCAGTTCTGTTGTCATGAGAAGAGAAAACTCCTTCCAGAGCTTCCCATTGTTTCTGCATTTAGACTATTAATAACTTACTTTGTAATTCCCCCAAACTAAAATCTGGCTTTATCTGTTCTATTTATCTCATTGGTATCTTAATACTATGTCTATGATGAAAATTCCTCCTTGAAAGTGAGACTAAGAGACCATAAGTGCTAAAGATTATATTTCTTGAAACACATAACTTTTGCTTTGTCATTCAGTTCTGTTCCTAGTTTTGTCTAATTCTATCTTTTCAGTCACTGCACTGCCATTCCCATTTTATCCAGTAAGAGGATCACTTTCAGAAGTACAGTAGACATTTTTTTATTAGTGAATCACTGTGAGGTACAGTTACATACTTAGAAACTTTTGTGCTTGAGTTTCAGTCATACAATGATCGAGTATCCATCCCTCCACCAGTGCCCATTTTCCACCACTAATGATCCCAGTATCCCTCCCACCACCCCCACCTCATCCTCCCCTTCCCCACCTGGCCTCTGTGGAGGGCATTCCCTTTTGTTCTCTTTTTCCTTTTAGGTGTTGTAGTTTGCAATAGAATCATTGAGTGGCCATTGTGTTTGATCTATAGTCCACATTCAGTTCTCATCTCCCATCCCGAGCGGGCCCTCCTAGCATCCTTTACTTGGTTTTCCCTTCTCTGTCTGAGCTGCCTTTTCTCCCAGCATTTGAGGCCGGCTCCCAAGCTGTGGAGTAAACCTCCTGGTCCTTATCTCTGGTACAGTAGACATTTTTTAGCTTCCATTCTCCTTTATTCAAGAATAACCCCTTTCCTTCCTCCTATTGATTAAATTTTTATCAGAGCCAGTCAAAATGCTCCCTCATCTTCATTTCAGGGTCATTTTAATGTTACTGCTTGATTGAAGCATTTCCTTATTTTCCAAGTGATTTATTTAAAAGAACCCTCTTGGCCTTTCTTAACCCTTTTCTGGTATAATGTCATTAAAGTTAATTTTTTGTATTTGTCTTAGCATTTTTACTGTTTCGTCACTGTCACTGTCACTGTCATCCCATTGCTCATTGATTTGCTCTAGTGGGCACCAGTAACATCTCCATGTGAGACTTGTTGTTACTGTTTTGTAGGACAACTAAATACTGGCAGTTTCTTATATTTCATGGTATTTAGCAGGTCTTATATTATCTTTCTAAGTAACTCTAAGTAACTTTGGTAGTAACTATAAGAGAGGTTGATTTGAAAAGTTTTCAGAAAATACCTAAGTCTCTAAGCCAGACTAAAAAGAGTAATCAACCACTTTTCCAAAATATGATTACAAACATACACCTAACCTTTTGGAACTGGTGAATAACAACTGTATATTATGCTCAGAGATATTATCTATTGTTCTAGTGTTGAAATTATTACCATAATAATACTATTATTGTGTAAATACAACCATTATTAAATTTTATAAAGCATTTTGTTTGTGCTAGGTACTTCAATAAATACTTTCATACAGGAATGAAGTGATACTACAGTGCACAGGGCATTTGCCTTGTATGCAGCTGACCCAAGTTTAACCTTGATAACATGTACAATTCCCAGAATTTTTCCAAAGTGATCATTGAGCGTAAGATAAGAAACACTAAACACAGCTGGGTATGACCCCCCCAAAACAAAAATCAAATGAAACCTAGTTATGCAAATTATATTTTTATATACATTTGGTTTGTAGTTCACCTGGAATTGCTACATGAAGTATTTTGTTGTTGCTATTACATGCTTTCTGTCTCTTTCTATCTCTCTTTCTTTCTCTCTTCTTCCCTTCCTTCATTTCTTCCTCCTTCCCTCCCTCTCTTCCTTCTTTATTTTCCTCCTTCCATCCTTCCATTCTTCCTTTCTTCCTTTCTTTCTCCCATTAAAGATTGTATGTTTTATATCCAGTAAAGCAAATAATAATTTCCATCAACCAGAATCTGAAAAGAATGACTGAATTGGTATAAATTATTTAATGGAATTTACAAGCATTTCTCTCATAGTTTTCTTTGTTTGTCAAAACAACTAGGTAGATTAAGTCAAATATAAAATATAGATAAATCATTGCAAAAACAAAACTTTCTATGTAAAGTTCTCATGGACACCCATTCTTAATTTGTTGTCATAGACTTACTATAATTATTTTCTTGACCTTCCTAGGTTGAATTAAAAACAATTTATATCATCCTGTTATAATGTTTTGTTAATTGTACATCATCAACTTAGTAGGGTAACACTGCTCTCCATGAGTCTATGGATAGTAGTATATTGTGTACATTTGTGTCTCTAGGCAACTTAATGATTTCCTCTTAGTACTTACCACATAACTATGTTTCCTTTTTCTTATTTTTCCAAATAATCATTGAACATGCTGTTGTATTGAGAAGAGAGAAAAATGTCTCTGTATTTTATCTTGGGGTGCCTAGCTTTTAAGTCAAACATGATGAGCTTCCTTAGTGGAAGAGAGCACGCCTTTTCTTCAAGGACCTAAGTGGCACACTATCTTTACTTATAAAACTTTAAAAACTTTATATCTATAAGAACAGCAACTGTTATCTTAGGTAGATTTTTATACATATATTCATTAGATGGACTCATTTTTTACAGCTATGTCCATTGGATGGTCATATAAATGATTGAAAAGACAAACTCACCACCTTATAGTTTTTGTACTTCCTGTTCTTTCTAGAAAAGCCCTATTGAAAAAGAAAAACCTGCAAGATATTTTGGCACAGGCAACAAACTCATAAATGTATTTACTTTGTATCCTTGGTATGAAGGAGAAAAATCAAGACATTATATATTGTGGGTTTTTTTCAGTCTTGAGTGAACCTCCAGACAATAAGTTAAATCTAATATGTGAGGATGACAAAATGAAACAGTCCTCAAGATCTAAGCTATTTGAACCCTACTGACTATCTCAGACAGACTGTGCATTGGTAATGTTTGTAATCTTATAGGATTTATAATGGTAAATCCGATTGCATTATTGAGATCAGTTTGTGTAGATATTGAAAAGAAAGCAGCTAATAGAAATGGAGCTATGTCAATCTGGCATCTTACACTGCTCAGTCCCTTCAGTTAGAAAGGGTCATAAGGCCAATTCTGTCAGACAGAGATTGTGGGGAAAGTAGTGTATACCAGACCCGGGCCAAAATATAGCGTTAAGTTCACACTAGTATGTTTGTTTTCTGACACAGAGATTAAAAAGGCCTCAAGGTTCAGATGATGTTGATGGCAGAATGTGTAGTCTGTTAGTCTAACTTCCTGAGCCTCTACATAGTGCAGATTTCCCAGCTGATCCACAATGACATATTCTGAAAAAACAATGCTGTTTATTTTCATTAAGTCACTGGTATTTCAGAGTGACAATACCACAGAGGAGGGAAACAATGAGAGTTTGTATTTGGTGAGCACCCACTTTGCGCATATGCTCACCCTACTTTAACATTCATATGCTCTAGTGTTTTGTTATTTACCCCTCATGAAACTTGTGTGATCATTATTATTTTATATATTTTTAAACTAGTAAATTTAGGCCCTGAAATTTGATGATTTTGTGTATAATAATATATCAATTATTATTTTATTGATTTATTATTAATAAATCAATATTATTAATATTTTTTGGAATGATAATAAACCTATCATCAATAATAGGTTTCTTATTGATTCACAGCTTCATTCTGTTTCAAAGCACTGTGTTGAATTTCATTATTAAGTACATTTTTTACTCTTAATATAAATAGAAATTTTTAGGAAGCACAACTGGTGCTCTAGTTTCTTAACCTATAAAGCCCCCTGATTCCTTATTAGGAAGCCAGAACATCATATTATGGTGTGATTATATATAGTATTGCACCTTAAGTGGGAACCAAACACTCCAAAGGCTTGAGCAAGTGATTAATTCTGTGATCCAGACTAATATTTTGTGAGTGCAGAACCTAATACCAAAATAAAATCTGTCCCAATTGTCAAAGTTAGAATTAAAGGCTCTGAGGCCAGAGACAGTAATCATTCAGGGGTACCAGAGTGCACTAGAAACACAGAGACAAAGTATTGTGGACATTAATGTTCAAAATTACTTCCACTTTCCCTCTCCATTCTTAATACAGAAGTATTTTAGACCTACCTATGACAGCCACAAATAGTGACTATTAAGTTAATAACCCTAGAGTTAGGGTACAATTTTTTGGAATAAGTTAAACATTTTGTGTCTTAATACATATTTGATTTTTATCCTTTAGAATTACTTGGAAGTTTATTGCAAATTATGCATATGACTCACTTTGACTCCATAGGAATTATGTTATTCAACCTCATTATATGATTTTGTTCATTTTTGCTAATGAATAAAATTAAAAATGAAAATATTATGCATTCAAAGTACATCAAATTAAGTGTCATAGAGCCAGGGTAAATAGGGACATGTTTACCAGATCATTGCAGAGAAGACTCTCTTAGCTGACTTGTAAGTATCCAATCAAATTCTTTGAAATATATAACTTGAAATCAGAATACCTTGGAGTAAATGTTATGAACAAATATTATTTCAATAAGTCATGTATTTCTCATACATAAAGTAATTATTGATTAAATTTATGTGAATCTTATTATAATATTCATAAAATATGATCTGATGTATCATCGAGGCCAAATTAGCATTAAAGACTTACATTCCACTTTTACATACATGGAATGTCTTAATTTAGCATCTTTCTTAGGTATAAAATATCAATTTGTATTGTTGGTTGTTTTAAAAAAGGTTTATAGACATAGCTTAGATGTGTCAAGAAAAAATCATTTGAGATTATAAAAACTTTTACAAGAAAGAAATTACCCTGGCAAATACCTCAAGTTATAGGATGAGTCTTCTGTTTTGCAATCTGAAAAAAAACTTAAATCAATCAAATTCAAGGAGTATATATGGATTTATATTAGAAAATATCAAAAGACATTGATGAAAAGGAATACTTAATGGAGTTTAAAATACATGTTTCCAAACTGACTACAGGTCCACCAATTTTACCTCATTCATTGTTCCTTGATTTAAGAATTTTAAATAATAGTCATAACTGTACCTGTGTCCCAGGAGGTTATGCTGTATGACAAAATACAGCCAGACAATTTCAGTTTTTCCCATAGCCAAAACTCATTTATCTCTCAAATGCTGTCCCATAATGGTAGATGAAGTTATATTTGACTAAATAAGCACTCAAGTGTCTAAGCACTTGGGGATCCAGAACAGAGGATCTTCATGGAGCTGCTTTGGCAGGAGGAAAAGTGATAATCTTGCACTGGCTTTAAACACCTTTTAACAAGAAAAGATACACATCTTTGAGAATAAAGTCACATCATTTGCCAAAGTAAATCAAATTACCTAAATTGAAGACGGTGTAGACTATTAGGTATTATTAAATATATTTCACAAAGGAGCTTGGTAAATCAGAAGTGATAAAAGTGTACAGTTTTATTTATTTATTTATTTATTTTGCATTTGTTTGTTTGGGTCACACCTGGCTGGACTCAGGATTTAATTTTTTGTAAACTATATGTTCCCAGGGAGTCATCTGTGGTGCTAGGAATAGAACTCGAGTTGGCTGTGTGCAAGGCAAGTATTTGACCCACTGTACTATCCTTCTGACTCACAGATTCATAGTTCTAAAGCACTTATCAGCTTCATTTGCTTTTTCTCCTAATAAATAGAATCATGTAGTTCTTTGTGTAATTCTGAATCATGTAATTCTTTGTGTAATTCTTTCAGCAGTTCCAGGCAAATTAATGTTAGCCCCTTTAACAGATGGGGTAATAACAATTTATTGAAGTTAAGGAAATTTCTCATTTTCATTATTATAAGCAAAGCAATCCACTTGCCTTTTGCTCTTTCTTTCTTCCATATTGTAATGTAATATTTTGGGCAATGAATGTTTTAGTTTAAGTCTCTACATACAACATATTTAACCATGGATTTCAAACAAGTTCTGTCACTGGTTATAGAAATACTAAGATATTCTTTTAGGTGTAATTTTATTTGAGGGGAGGTGATATATTATTGGAATATGATTTTCAATGTAAACTAGCACTTTTGTAGAAGGAATCTCCTTTAAAAATGTCATATGGATGGGGGCTAGTAGAGTGGGTAGGGTGCTTGCCTTGCCCATGGCTGACTTGGGTCTGATCCCTGCCATCTGATTTGGTTCCCTGAGCTTGCCAGGAGTGATCCCAGAGTGCAGGGGCAGGACTAAGCCCTGAGCAGAGCCAGATTGGCCCCAAAACGAACAAAAAAGTCATGTGGATTATAAGTATATTTGTTCTTCCTGTGTATTTACATTTTAAAGAACAGAGTTATGATTTATTTTGCTGTTAACTTTTCAACATTTTTCCCTAAAAGTGCATACAACTTGAAAATCTCTCTCTCTTCTCTCTCTCTACATATACATATATATTAGACTGCCTTTCATTATTTAGCTTATAAAAAAGAATATGAAAGAATTCCAAAATATGATTAAACTATAATTAAAGCCTAAGAAAAATATATAATATCATTAAAAAGTTTGCTAGAGTCAAAAAGTCATTAGAAAAAGATATCAGATAAAAAGTCTTTTTATTTTGTAAGATTTGAAATAATTTTTTAAAATTTCATTTTTATTAAAAATACCCTAGTTTACAACTGTTCACTCTACAGTTCTGTGAGGCGTTTAGTGTTCCAACACCAGCAGAGTGACCTTCCCTCCACCAATGTCCTCATTTCCCCTCTCCCATCTACAGTCAGCTCCCTTAGGCACATAACAAATTTACTTTATAATACTTGTTCCAACAAAACTTTAAGAAATGGCAAATAGAGTGATCAAAAAATAAATCAGTAAAACTCAATCTGTGATCGCCATGTGATTTTAACTTATATAAGTTAAAATAAGCAAGGAAAATAAATCCCTTTAATATAATAAAATGCTTTTCATTTACATAAGTAGTATTAAACTATAGACTCTAAGATATAATGCATTAAATTTTATTTCATATTTGTATCTTATTATGGTAATAATTGTGCCTTACCCTTTGTTAATAAAACTTTTAGATAAATTCTGTGCTAATAATATATTTTGGATTTTACATAAAATAGGTTAAGCCTACTTATGTAAATTTTCCCTCAACATTTTATATAAACACTGTGGTTTGAAAACTTCTTTATGATGATTTGTTATAGGTAGTTGTTATGGATACTTAGGCCAAAGGCATTTGTTATAGATATGTTATAGATGTTGTTACAGGTACTTGTTACAGGCATTTAATATTCCAAAACCAATCCTACCACCATTATCACCTTCCCTTCACCCTTGTCTCCAAGAAGTCTTAAGAGCCAGACAATTCAGAAACAGACTTCCTTTGTAAATTTGTGGTCACACGTTTAGTACCCAGTGTTGTTGCATACACAGAACACAATCCTGAGAGCCATACTGTGCTGCAAGTGAGTTATGGCTGCCCATAGCCAGGTATGTGTGACCATCGCAGAGTGCTGTGACCCCTTGAAAGTACATTTAAAAAGATATGAGACCAGTACGGCTGTGGAGTGCAACCCCTAGCGAGTGTGTGTCTGAACACTGAAGTGGTGCCCTATGAATGTGATAGACCTAACTCCCAGAGAGCACCTGAGCAAAGTGGAATGCAAACGTTGGTTAGCACAATGACTGAATTTGCAAGCACTGTGATCTGATATATGATCACAAGTAGCAGCATAGGAAAAAGGGAACATCCTAGACAGCAATGTGCATGACCCCAGGGAACATTATTACTGTTTAACAACACTAATACTGAATTAGATGAGGAAGATATTTCAATATGGCATACCCTACAGTTTCTCGAAGACCTTGTCATTTCCTTGCAGAAAGAAGGGGTAGGCTTAGAATAGAAGAGTTAGGTGTTGTAGAGAAACATGCCAGAACCGTAAGATGTTTTGCAAGGAAGATAAGAGACATGTAAGGTTGGAATGGTAGGGTAGTATTTTGGATTGGGTTGATGGACAATTAGAGAAGACTATCATAGAAAAGACTTCTTGAAACAGAAGTCCAAGGTTGAGCAGAAGTGAGTCAGCAAAAAGAAAAACAAAATAATGGGTAAAATAATGTTCACAGCTGGGTAATTTTATACATGACATTATTGATGGGTTTTAACTTAAATTCTCTCCATTGTTTTTGAGATAGATACTATTATCATCCTATTTTAAAGACAAGGCAGAAGAAATATCAGAGGAAAGCTTGTATAATTTGCTTCAGATACACAACTCTTGTTAAGAAGAATCCTCAGACTGGAGTCATTTATAGATACAAATATCCCTGAAATATATATATATATATGTCGCGCGCCGCTTCGTCCAGCGAAGAAACACGCAACTCGGAGATCCTTTTGGCTGCGATTTATTTAGGAACTTTCTCATGTGTTAGAGAAGAAATCAGGAAAGGGGACGTGGAGTAAGGCGGAAAAAGGGACGCATGAGGGAGAACCCACTAGCTAGGTGACCTCCCCCCTTATATATCTCTCGCTGCCTGCTTATGCCCACGTGTCCGCATCTGATAGGTTAGTCACAGCTTATGGGCGTGGCAAGACATCCTGTTTCCTTATTAGGAGTTGTTTTCTAAGCACACAGGTGTTGATTACAAAGAGCACTACAAAGCATGGTCCCATGGTGGCTCTCCACAATTCCCCCTTTTTTGTTTTAGAACAGCAAGTCTGCGTAGCGACCTCGGCCCCCTTGGCCTTACCCGTCATTGGGAGCCCTCTCGCTTGTAGGTCCCTGTCTTAGGTTGGTCCAAGGGTCAGGTGGGTATAATGCACCCTTTCAAACTCCTCAACTACAGGAGGTCCCCTGCAGTTAAGGGCTCTCAGCTGCATAATACCTTTTGCTACGTCCAGCTAGACCTGATTGTTCTAAGCGAGATTATTGATTCAAAGTTGCAAGCCAAAGCTTGGGGGATTGCTGTGCCTCCAGGGCCGGGATACCTGCAAATATCAGGCCTTTGTAAATAGTTGTACTTGCTGCATTTTATATAGACACCAGGCAAAAACCCAAAGCAGCGAGAAGCAATAAGGATAGTAGTACTCCCACCTCCACCCACTCTTTGATAAAATAGAGGGGACTTCTACTCAGGTCTTATTAAGGTGGGAACGGAAGGGATTAGAGCAGGCCAAGTTGTAGCAATGGCCCAAAAAGCTGCTTCTTCAGCTCGTATCAACACAGAAACCAGGCTGAGCAGGAGCACCAGTTTCCACCTCTTGGTCTACTGGAGGTGCGGTCTTCCGTGTCAGACGTTCAGGAATCCACACTGGTTCTGCCCTGTCCTGTGGAAAAACACAAACAGAACCCCTGGCCCAGGTTAACACGGGGTCCGGGCCGTGCCATTCACCAGAAAGGATATCTTTCCATTGAACATATCCTTGGCACACAGGGATCTTTGAAGAGTGCCTGTCTGCTGAGGAAGTGCCCTTATCATTAATAATAAAAAAATTTAGAGTTCTCGAGGGGGCCATCCCAGGCCAACTCCCCCTTTTTGTTTTATTAGGAAATTCAGGCTGCACGCGTGTATTGCCAGCAGCAGTAAGAGCTTGCTCAATTTTGCAAAGGGCTTCTCTAGCTTCGGGTGTGATAGTCCGTGGGGAAGAAAGAGAAGGATCACCTTGAAGCATATTGAATAAAGGTTTTAAGTCATAGTTAGGTAATTTAAGGTATCCCCTTATCCAATTAACGTCTCCCAACAAACGTTGGAAATCATTAAGCGTGTGTAAGTGGTCAAGCCGAAGCGTAATTTTTGGGGGATGTACTGCTTTGGGGGTTATCTTAGCGCCTAGATATTGGACAACTGTTCCTTTCTGAATTTTTTCAGGGGCAATAATTAAATTTGCACTTTGTAAGAGCGAGGTTAATTTGAGTAGGGCGTTATTAAGAGCGTTTTCGGATTTTGCTGCCAGCAGGATATCATCCATATAATGCACACATTGTACTTTCGGGAAACACTTTCGCAAAGGAGCTATGATGGAACCTACGTATAGCTGGCAAAGAGTGGGACTATTTGTCATCCCTTGTGGGAGGACTACCCACTCATATCGCTTATCTGGTTGCTCATGGTTCTTAGAGGGTAATGTAAACGCAAAACGGGGAATATCCTGTGGATGTAACGGGATAGAGAAAAAGCAATCTTGTATGTCAATGGCAATTACATGCCAATCTTTTGGCAAAGTGGTTAATAAAGGCAGGCCACGTTGTACAGTCCCCATCACGCGCATTTGAGCATTAACAGCTCGAAGATCATGCAACAAACGCCATTTACCGGATTTCTTTCTAACTACGAAAATAGGAGTATTCCAAGGGGATACAGAAGGACGTAAGTGTCCAGCTGACAATTGTTGATTAACTAAGGCTTCAGCTGCATCTAATTTTTCAGAGGACAAAGGCCACTGTGGAACCCACACCGGGTCCTCTGTTAACCATGTTAGGGGGATGATTTCCACAGCGGCCCCTATAATAAATTTTGGTCAGCAGAAACAGCAATAGGGCGCGAAGAAGTGCAAAGCCTAACTCCCATCTTAGCCAGAACATCTCGTCCCCAAAGGGAAAAGGGCAAATTAAGTATAAAGGGCTGGAAGCTATCCTGGTGTCCCTCGTCATCCTTCCAGGTGAGGTGACGTGCGCTTACTTCTGGGGTACTGAGGTACCCCAGACCCTGCAACTGCTGAGCAGAAGCCTGTGTGGGCCAGGCAGAAGGCCAATCCTTAGTGGCTATTATGCTACGGTCTGCTCCAGTGTCAAGGAGTCCCATGATCCCTCTTCCTTCCACTATTAATTGCATCATGGGTATCGAGGGATAAAGAGATGGACGGGTCATGGATGGTTCTCGGGGCCTTCCTTTCTTTTTTGGGGCGCGTCCCTC
Source organism: Sorex araneus (assembly GCF_027595985.1). NCBI lineage: Eukaryota > Metazoa > Chordata > Mammalia > Eulipotyphla > Soricidae > Sorex > Sorex araneus. The sequence continues at coordinate 276,578,441 of NC_073313.1, read as the reverse complement.
CATCAGCGGGGTTCCCCTAGAGGCCTCGCTTTCCACGTCCGAACCCTCCTCTGGCTTAGAGGCTACAATGCCATGACGGCTGCCTCTGTTCAACAGTTCCTTCTTTGTCTCTCCTAACGCTACTTGTCCTGGTTGTACAGCTTTATCGCACTTCTGATCCTCCAACCAACTTCTAACGAACTTACTAAACGCGAAAGGGAGGCGCAGCTCCTCAATACAGCCACAGAAAGCAAAAACGAAAAAACAAAGGGAAAGACAAACAAACATCCAACCAACAAACAAAACATACACATCCATGGATATTATTGTCCTGACTCACCACAGGAACTTGATCGTCACGACTTCTCGTGAACCTTAGTCCTGACTTACCACAGGAACCTCATCGTCACGATTTCTCGTGAACCTTAGTCCTGAATAAATCGCAGCAAGTTCTGAATCCACCGGGGGGTACTGGAGGTCGGGTTCCCCGTACGGGCCACCAGCTGTCGCACGCCGCTTCGTCCAGCGAAGAAACACGCAACTCGGAGATCCTTTTGGCTGCGATTTATTTAGGAACTTTCTCATGTGTTAGAGAAGAAATCAGGAAAGGGGACGTGGAGCAAGGCGGAAAAAGGGACGCATGAGGGAGAACCCACTAGCTAGGTGACCTCCCCCCTTATATACCTCTCGCTGCCTGCTTATGCCCACGTGTCGCATCTGATAGGTTAGTAACAGCTTATGGGCGTGGCAAGACATCCTGTTTCCTTATTAGGAGTTGTTTTCGAAGCACACAGGTGTTGATTACAAAGAGCGCTACAAAGCATGGTCCCATGGTGGCTCTCCACATATATATATATATATATATATATATATATATATATAAATATATATCAAGTTGCAAGCATAAGATATGTAAAACACTAGAAAATTTTAAAAACAACAAAAAAACAGATCTCAAAACAAAAATTGGGGAGGAGAGTTGATCAGACACCTCCAATAAAAGACATTTTTAGATTATCAGGAAATGAATATCAAAATAACAATGGGATATCATCTCACACTAGTGAGAATGGCCTATATAATAAAGGCTAGCCACTGATGCTAGCAGCAATGTGTGAGAAAGGAACCCTCATTCACTTTTGCTGTGGTTGTTTTCTGGTTCAGTCTCTGGAAAAAAGTAGGGAGAATTCTTGAAAAATAGAAAACAGAACAACAAAGTTATTTAATAATTTTCTTCTTGCTATCTATCCCTAGAACACAAAACATTAATTTTTAAAGAAATATTCTCACCTATATTAATTGCTGTATTTTTTAATGATAGGCAACGCTGGAAACACCTAAGTCACAACCATCAAAGGAGTCGACATTGTGGTTTATATATCACAATAGAATACTACTCGGCTGTAAGAAAACATGGAATCTTGACTTTTTCCTGGAGTATCTCTAGAATTAGAGGGTGTCATTTTTAATAAAATATAAGGTAAAAAAATATATATGCCAGATGACCTCACTGATATGTAAAATATAAAGAAACAAAGTGATCACAGCAGGTACGGTGTTTGCCTTGCTCGCGGCTGACCCAGGTTTGATTCCTCGAAGAGCCTGGCAAGTTACTGAGAGTATTCTGTCCACATGGCAGAGCCTGACAAGCTACCCGTGGTGTATTCAAGTCTTACAAGTCTCACAATGGAGACATTACTGGTGCCCGCTAGAGCGAATCGATGAGCAATGGGATGACAGTGATACAGTGATATGGTGAAAGAAACAAAGCAAGTTAATAGGTGGTGACCAGTCAAAACAAAATCTTTATCTGATGACAGACTAGAGAGTTATTACAGAGAGTAAGGGAATTATTTGCCTTGCATGCAAGTAAAACCTGGCGCCACAAGGAGTGATCCCTGAACACAGAATCAGGAATAACCCTTGAGCACATCAGGCATACCACCTCTCTCAAAAAAATCCTCCAAACAATTTGTTATCTGAGGTTGCCAAGAGTTAGGGGAGATATGAGGAGGGGAGAGAGGGAGTGAATGAGGAGTGACTTAAGGTCAGCAGTGGAAGAATACTGACAACTTGATGGGAGTTGATGCATGATTATTGCATACCAAAAGCATAATTTTTTTATTTTTTGCTTTTTGGGTCACACCCAGAGATGCACAGGGGTCACTCCTGGCTCTGCACTCTGGAACCACCCATGGCGGAGCTCAGGAGACCATATGGGATGCTGGGAATAGAACCCCGGTCGGCCACGTGCAAGGCAGACGTCCTACCCGCTGGGCTATCATTCCAGCCCCCAAAAGCATAAATATTAACACCACTATAAACCAATAATAAAATAAAGGCATAGCAAAAATAATAGAAAAAAGATAAATAAAATATGATAAAGAGTTTGAAAATAGTTAAAATTATGAAACAATCTGGGGGAGCCTGGAGAGATAGTACACGGGTAACTTTGTTTTGCACACAGCTGGCCCAGTTTCAATCTCTGGTTTCTATATGTCGCACCCGCATTCTTGGTATGATCCCTGAACATAGAGCTGGGAGTCAACCCTGAGCACTGCCAGTTACAGCCCCCTCAAAAAAGAAAAATAGAGAGAGAGGAAGGAAGAAAGAAGGAAGGAAGGAAGGAAGGAAGGAAGGAAGGAAGGAAGGAAGGAAGGAAGGAAGGAAGGAAGGAAGGAAGGAAGGAAGGAAGGAAGGAAGGAAGGAAGGGAGGGAGGAAGGAGGAAGGAAGGAAGGAAGGAAGGAAGGAAGGAAGGAAGGAAGGAAGGAAGGAAGGAAGGAAGGAAGGAAGGAAGGAAGGAAGGAAGAAGGAAGGAAGGAAGGAAGGAAGGAAGGAAGGAAGGAAGGAAGGAAGGAGGGAGGGAGGGAGGGAGGGAGGGAGGGAGGGAGGGAGGAAGGAAGAGAAAGAAAGAAAGTAAAAGAAAAAGAAAGGCAAAAAAAAAAACACGAGGAAATACAAAAGGCAATCTGAAAACCTAGAAATAGTGAAAACGCAAATGGCTATCAAAATAATAGTAATGGATGGTACTATAAAAACTTTTAGCCAAATTCCATGTGTTCTATGTACTTCATTTATTATTATTTTTTAATTTCCAAAGCAATTCTGAGATGGAATTTTATATAAATGTATATGTCTGTACACTTTTTAAAGTATTTTATTTTGGTTCTTTGTGAGAGCCATTAAAACTGTACCTCACTGACTGTACCACTTTCTGCTGGTGTTGGCAAACATGAGTGATATCAATAAATTCTTTTTTTGTTTGCTTTTTTTTTTGTTTTTAATTTTTTTAATTTTATTGAATCACCATGAAATAGTTACAAGTTTTCATGTTTGGGTTACAATCTCACAATGATCAAACACCAAATTAGACTGTGCATTAGAATATTCTATGTTCATTTCTTTTCTATGATTTTCTCCCTTTTTCATGTAACTCATTCCTATGGAAACAGCATCTTTATATTTTGATATATATAATATTCTAAAAATAAAATAAATTATATATGGCTAACATGTGGCATACTAGGTACTGGCGTACAATCTGTCACTGTCACTGTCATCCCATTGCTCATCAATTCGCTTGAGCGGGCCCCAGTAACATCTCCATTGTGAGACTTGTCATTACTGTTTTTGGCATATCAGATATGCCTCGGGGAGCTTGCCAGGCTCTGCCGTGCAGGTGAGATACTCTCAGTAGCTTGCCGGGCTGTCCGAGAGGGGTGGAGAAATAGAACCCGGGTCAGCTGTGTGCAAGATAAAAGCCCTACCTGCTGTGCTATCTAATAATTAAATATCTGTGTAATGTAAAATGACCACCACAACATGTTTTGATATCTTTTCATATAAACTTACAAAATATTTTTCTTAAGATGATCTATTATAATATATTCATATAAAAGTATAAATTATTTTTAATTTGTAACTTATTTTCATAGCAATTTTTAAATATGAAAATTTCAAATATTTCAATTCAAATATTAGCTATAGGACTGGAATGTGTGTTATATTCCCCTGGCATATTTATTTCATAACTGGAAGTTTATACTTTCTGACCTTGGGATTTAAGTAACATGGAGTAAAAAAGTCAGGTCCTTATTTCATGATCACGAAATCCCAATAATCATCGATTTTTTGAGCAGGCTCAGTAACCTCTCCATTCGTCCTTTCCCTGAGATCTTAGAAGTCTCTCTAGACTTGGCCCTCCTAATGACGTTGCACTGGAGGCTCTTTCAGGGTCAGGGGAATGAGATCCAGCTTGTTACTGGATTTTGCATATGAATACACCATGGGAAGCTTGCAAGGCTGTCCCATGTGGGCAGCAAACTCTCAGAAGATTGCCAAGATTGCCAGTTTCTCCCAGAGGGAGAAGTAGGCTACAAGAAAAATCGCTTCTGTTAGCTCGCTTTTAAGTCTCTGGATGTTGCCTGTTGATGGGATTACACACACCTGGGTTCCTCTGCCGGTACCTTCATGCATGAGGCCTGTCCGAACGTGTGGAGAGGGGCCTCAAGCATGGCTGTAGCTAGGTTCCGGTGGTCTTTGGCTGCTGGGAGCTCTGCTCAGTGTAGGGAGGGAAGCTGGAGCCCATCCCCTCGGAGAGGCCCCCGGGGAAGACAGCCAGCCGTGTGGGTAAGAGACTCTCTGCCAGGTCCTTATTTATAAATGAGAATAGCAATGAGTCAAAGAGATCAGATGGATATTTCTGTTACACAGTAAGAATAAGAGGTGAGTATTCAACTAGATATGGTGGTTCCAGAATCTAAGCACTAAATTATTCCCCCACGAAACTTCTGACTGCCCATGAGGTTATTAGCATATTTTAGTCAGTTAATCCTGAACACGAACCCTGTTTTCTACAAAGCAATTTTAACCAAGCTCTGTTCTTATCAGATTTGGTAAGAATATTTATTCCTAAGTAAATATGACCTTTAATTATTTTTTCCTGTGTAATGCTCAGGAATTAAACAGCCACAAGGAAGGATTGATCCTAATTGCCATAGCATCCTGGCATCTTTCGCTAACTGTAGAGCAAAAGCCACTTAATAAGGAGTCTTGAGTAACGGAAACAAATGCTATCGAATCTTTCTGGGTTTTTTTTTTTTTGCTTTTTGGGCCACACCCATCGATGCACAGGGGTTACTCCTGGCTCTGCACTCAGGAATTACTCCTGGCGGTGCTCAGGTGAACCATATGGGATGCTGGGATTCGAACCCTGGTTGGCCGCATGCAAGGCAAACACCCTACGTGCTGTGCTATCGCTCCAGCCCCATCTTTCTGTTTTTTAAATATTAAAGTCATAGATTTCTATAGTTATGAAAGTTGCTAAAGAGTATAATTAAAATTCTTTTAAGACCCTTTTTTTTTCTGTACTGTTTGTGCATTACACAGCGGGTAGGGCGTTTGCCTTGCACACAGCCGACCCAGGTTCAATTCTTCTGTCCCTCTTGGAGAGCCGGGAAAGCTACAGAGAGTATCCCACCCACATGGCAGAGCCTGGCAAGCTACCCGTGGTGTATTCAATATGCCAAAAACAGTAACAAGTCTCACAATGGAGACGTTACTGGTGCCTATTCAAGCAAATCGTTGAACAACGGGATGACATGACAGAGCTACAGTGACAGTGCTACAGTGCTGTTTGTCCATGAAATAATATATAAAATAGCAAGAGTATAAGAAAATGTCTCATAAGAGTCTGAGCACTGAAAATACACATATTTAAGAATCAGGGGGATAGAGGTTCTGGAATCTCAATAGAAAAATGAGAAATAAAGAATATATTGTAAGTTAAGACATTTTTTAATCCCTTAATTACCTTGCTTCTCCCTTAAGAAAAATAAGAGAAATAATTGTTATTTATAGCAATTATGGTCCAAATTTTTCATTTGATTATATTTCAGTTGATTAGGTGGTTATAAAGTAAATGCATGTAAGCTGTGCTTCTCTTCCCTCACTAAGTTCACATAGTAATCTATACATTCAAAAGTTGTACTGGAATTAATTTTATTCCTAGCATCTTTCTTTTGTTAACATATGTTTCTTATGCATGACTTAATTTTGTATATTACTTTTTAAAGACTATAGAATATGGAACCTATTAGGTATATTTTGAATTTATAAAGCATTTTTCCTGAAAAATTTAAGGTCAAATCATCCACCTGCTAGAAAATGATGCTTTTATATTAAGAAACTATATTCGGTATAAGTTTGGGGATTTCAATGGAAAAATTTGAAAAAATATATATATTGTAAGCTAAGAAATTATTATTATCCCTGAAGTACCTTGCTTTTCCTTTAAGCAAAATAAGAAAAATATTGTAGCACTGTCATCCCGTTGTTCATGGATTTGCTCAAGCAAGCACCAGTAACGTCTCCATTGTGAGACTTGTTAAGAAAAATAATAATAAAAATATCTTTCCCCAACGATGTATAGTAGGTCTTCATACTATACAGTTACAGAATAAGAAAACAAGGTGGAAAATAAATACAATTTATTAAATTTAATTTTATATAATTTTATATAAGCAAGAGATGTTTATATACAGTGGTAAAATACAGGGAAGAAAGAATTAGAAAACAGAATTTCTGAAAGTCTTAGTGGAGGCTGGAGTACAGTGGGCAGGGCACTTTCCTTGCATTCAGTCAACTCTAGTTTGATTCCTGGCACTCCATACAGTTCCCTGAACACTGTCAGGAGAGAACCCTAAACATAGACCCCACAAGCATTAGTCCTGAGCACTACCAGGTGTATAACACCCCCCCCAAAAAAACCTTAAAGTACTACCCCAAAGACCCAAAAAATCAACTTAGAAAAGATATCAACACTCCTCTGTTCATTGTAGCACTATTCACAATAGCCCAAATCTGGAAAAAAATCCAAATATCAAAGAACAGATGACTGGAGAAAGAAAAGTGTCTGCCATAGAGGTAGGCTAGGGAGGGGGCAGTCACAGGAGGGAAGCTGGGGACATTGGTGCTGAGAAATGTATACTGCTGAAGGGACTCCAGGTATTAGAACATTGTGTGAAGCTCAATCATGAGCAACTTTGTAACTGTGTATCTCAAGGTGATTCAGTTAAAAAAAATACAGACAGCAAAACTGGTATATATTACAATGTAATACTACTCAGCTATAAGAAAAACTGAAATTTGCTGCTGTGTGGATGAAGCTGGAAAGTATCATGTTGAGTGAAGTTAATCAGGCGAGGAATGGACTCAGAATGATCTCACATGTGCAGCACACATGAATTATTTAGGGGAATAACAAATGTGCGAAGGCAACAGAAATTGAGATTTTGTCTTTAGAAGAAAGCTTATCATATGGAAAGGTCAAGGGGGAAGGACTCCAGGGCAATGGTGGAGGGAAATGAACACTTGAAAATCACCATGTCCAAAGTAAAATAATATTTAAAGTAAATAAATGAATGAAATCCTTAATGACACCACCTAAGGACTTGTTTTGAGATCTCTTGACCAACCTGTAATAAATAGTCTTTAATTTAAGCCATTTACCTAATTTTGCTAGAAGTGGAGCAACATACTAGAGTAATGAAATAATTACTTTAAAATTACTTTTTAAAAGAGAATCCCAAGTTTGGTTGTATGCTTCAATACTGATGCAGGAAAAGGACACATAATAGTTATGGGTGCTTGATTGACTGATGTTTGGAATTTAGAAACATATCAGTCATTAAAGAAGATAGGGATAACAGTGCACTTGAATAAGATTTTCCAGCAATATTGTTCTTTCATGTGCCATGTTTCAGTTTTTGAGAAGTCTGGTAGATGAAATGAGAATTGATTTAAAAGAATTTATCACCTATGCCTATACAGATTCTCCATTTGAATGTGCTAATGCACCAAAGATAGGTATTCTTATTTTACTACAATGCAAAGAAAAGCTATCTTAAACCAAGTACTTTGGGGTTTTTTTTGGTGTTTGGACCACACCTGGCAGTGTGCTCACTTTTGGCAGACTCTGGGGCCATATGGGGATCTAAACCAGGTGAGCAAGCACCATACCCCTGTATTCTAGGGAAATGATTTTCATATATACCATGTGATTACTGGAAGTCATTTTGGGATGATCTTAATATCAAATGTATATAGAAAAGTACCAGTATTTTGCTATGTGATTTTGGACAAGGATACTGACTTTTCTAACTGAGGAGTACTCATGCATCAAACATGGTCTATCTATACATAGAATTCAAGTAACATTAATAAGTAATACATTAGCTATTCAAATTTGAAATAAAGGACTTACAAAGGATAATTGAGGTGCCCTGCAGTGGACATGGGGGTGACTGGTGTCAGACATTAGTATAACTTTATATGCAATCTGCCAGCTAGCTCATTGGGTACTTTGTTCAAAGTCAGATATAAAGATATATCCTGTCCTCTGGGAGATCACAGCACCCGCTAAGGCTCACTGCTGGGGATTCTGTGGGCTGGATTTCAGTTTCCCTCATAGGTAGCTTTGGGCACAGGATCACTTACTTAACAATAGACTTCCTCCCAGTGCCTTTTTTTGTTTGTGATTATTGCTTGTTAGCTCTTTGTGGTGAGTTTGGTGAGTTCACTTAATCAGAATCCCATGCAGTGATGTGCTTTAAACAGAATCTTCAATAGTTGTGCTTCATGATATTTGCCGACATCTATCTATAGAGTAAATATTCCTATCAAGGCTTCCAACATATTAACAACTTATCTCTCACCTGTAGGAGATGACTCCAGTATTTTTAACAACAAAGAGGGACACTTAAGTAAGTGCTGAAAGCAACTCTGAGATCTTTCAACTTTCCTTATATACAAAGGATTTTCCCCCAAGGCATAGTTACCATGTAGAAGTCACTGCCTGGCTGTAAACAGTTCCATAGGATACATCCTTCTCCTACCACGCAACAATCCTACTTGACCAAGAAAAAAAAATCAGTATTTCTCCTAAAGCTTACTTCATGCAAGATAACTGTATTATAACATACATTTCAGCATTTCGATTTGCTCTTCATTCTATTATTTATTAATGAGATATACTTCTATGAGAAGGATAAATAAGACAAGAGATGCTATTTTTAAAAAAGCAGGCTGTGATATTCAAGAAAAAGAAATAAATCAAATGGCCTATTGGTTACAACTTGTTCAGCATACCCTATTGGATCCTATTTCTATTCTTGCTCATATCAGGCAGGTTTTTTTTGCTCATATTAAGTATCACTTTGTTTTATTTGTAATCAGAAGTTAAACTATAATAAAAACTTAGTTGCCAGGTTCTTCTAATTTTTTTTTTATTTTTTAAACTGTATTGCACAGGAGGTAGAATTAAACAATACTATTTTCCAATAGGGAACATTTTTAGCAATTGAGTGTGACCTCCATATTACTCAATTATATTCACTTAAATTTAAAAGTTGTAAGTAGGACATGATCTCTCCACTCAAGAAGACTGTGATTCAAAAGTCAGACTCGGAAAATTTAATATATCAGAAATAGTATTGATACTAGTGATGTTGTAAGTAGTAGTAGTGGTGGTGATGATAGTAGCAGCAGTAGCAGAACCTAATAGAAGACCAAAATTTGTATTTAGAAATTGCTACCTATTGCTAAGCTTGTTGTTTTCTCTGAACCAGCTGTCATCTCAACAGAATGAAAATTCTATATACAGACTAAACACAAAACATCTTCAGTATCCTATCTAACACAGAATAGGTGTGAAATAAATGGGATCTGTGAGGATTAAATGAGATGACATTCCTTGGCGTATTCAGTAATTATCTAAAGAACAGCACTACCTCGGCTGCATCTAGACCTAGATGACTGATTTCAACAAGGGTGGGACACAGATGGGCAAAGAAAGGGAGATGAAAAAACAGTGACAAATTCTACTGGAAGTCAGAGCAAGAGGATATCCAACTTGATATTGAAGATCAGAAATTAGTTTTAAGGATGGTATTTTGGAAAAGACACTGAAGAATCAGAGAGGATGCATTCAGTCAGAGCTCAGTGAAAGTTATAAGTGGCACAGAGCATACCCATTGTAGTTGATTATCAAAAGCTTGAGAGTAAATGACTATCCACTTTACTCAGAACATAGTTGAAAGACTATTTTTTGTTGTCTGTCTTTTTGTTTGTTCGCTGTAAAAAATATAAATGCCCCACAGCTTGGAAACTGGCCTCACATGCTAGGGGAAAAGGCAGCTCAGATAGAGAAGGGATATCATGTAGAGGATATCAGGAGGACCCATTCGGGTTGGATATGCGAGCTGAAAGTACACTATAGACCAAACATGATGGCCACTCAATACCTCTATTCCAAACTACAACACCCAAAAGGAGAGAGAACAAAGGGGAATGCCTTGCCACAGAGGCAGGGTGGGGTGGTGGGGGATGGGGTGGGGATGGTGAGAGAGATACTAGGATCATTGGTGGAGGTGAATGGGCATTGGTGGAGGGATGGGTAAACCATCACTGTATGAGTGAAATGCAAACACAAAAGTTCATACGTTTGTAACTGTACATCACAGTGATTCTCTAATAAAAAATTAAAAAATATATATAAACGCACACGCACAGAAGGGGATAATGTGATATATGTTGTATTGTTCGCAGGTCTTGGGGGGCTCTCGCTCTCTCTCTCTCTCCACTTGCATTTGGTGCCCTCGAGCCGCTCTATATGGACCGGATCAGGATGGCTCCTCCTTGTGCTCTGCTTCTGTGTGTGCCACTGTGCTCTCTTCTGTCTGTCTCTCTATCTCTGTCTCTGTCTCTGCAGTCTCTCCTCTGGTCTCTTCCGACCTCCCTCTGTCTCTGCTTCTGTATCTTCTCTGTTGATTCTGTGTCTTCTCTCTCACTTCTGTGTCTTCTCTGTTGCTTCTGTGTCTTCTCTGTCGCTTCTGTGTCTTCTCTCCTGCTTCTGTGACTTTTCCTTGCTTCTGCTCTGCTTCTATGTCTACTCTCTCTCTCTCTGTCCTCCCTCTTCTCTTACAGTCTTAGTTTATATAGCAACCACATAGGGTTGTGACACAAAGGTAGGTTGAACATTAACAAATCAACATAGAGGGATAATACCACTCCTCCAGGAGATTAACAAAAATGTCATCTAAAGAGAATACTCTAGATTACTAGGAGATCCGCTTAAGGGTGGGATCCCATCCAGGATGTGTCACTTTCTTCTTTCCTCAGCTTGTAATCCACTTAATAGCTATAGTAAATTTACTTCTAATATGTCTAGCAATGTCATTCTGTATGAGCACAGTAAGAGATATATCAAACTTAAAGTTTGGTTCTTTCTGAGGACATCTCACTATATTTTCTAGACCACAGTCCTCAGGTCAGGTTAGTCTTCCTAACCCCAGCAGAGTCCTAGTCTCATCGTTACTTTTGGATCATGACAGCATTTGTCTATAACCATGCTCTAAACTTATAGTTGAGTGTTGTGGTGCTTTGGCCTGGCCCATTTCGATGCCAGGGTAGCTCACAGCTTGCCCTGGGTCCATTCCATCCTTTGTCGGGGTCCTGCTTTTGGGGTGCTAGGAAATAAGGGCAACTGAGTGAGAAAGTAGATGCCCAGGATATTATTGGAGTCAATCAACTGCCAAGTTACAAAGCATAATATTAACTGTCTTCCTGTGTCCATACAGAAAGGACATTGCTTTAAGGTAAACTAAGTTCCCTGTGGTAAGGCTGAAAGGACAAAACCAATGTTATCCTATAGTTCGCCACACCTGGCTGTTCTTAGGGCTCACTCCTGGCTTTGTGCTTAGAGATCACTCCTGGTGGGGCTTTGGGAACGAGCTGTGGAAATAGTATTGATACTATTGTTGAACTCAGGTCAGCCGTGTGCAAGATAAGTGCCCTACTTGCTGGTCAAACACAGTTTAAGTCTCTTTACCTATAAATCAGGGAAATGAGCATTATCTAGTCAAAAAGATGAACACCTTAAACATTAGAAAATAATTGCTTTAAAAAGACAAATGCTGAGTTTTATCTTTTTAAAAGATAAATATGAGTTTGGGTTACAAATGAAAGTAACCAATTTAGAAAGCCTTGTAATTGCATGGTTTTAGGTATGTAGATATTTCTTCTTTAACCCTGACTTAACATATTTAGTAACCAAAAGTATGCCTAATCGAATGTACTAGATTCTTTTTTAATTGCCTCCAGAGAAGAATGACTTTAAAGTACTTTTAATGAGCTAATTCCTTTTTTATTTTTTTTTTTTTTTGCTCATTTGACATTACCTGGTGATAGTGATGTGTCATACCTATTTTTCCTATTATTTCTGTCACTGAGGTCAAGTAGATTGTTCAGAGCTTATATTTTGTCTCTTTTAGGATAATGGGCCTTCTCAAGGTGGGTGCAATATCCAAGGAGAAACTGACAATTTTCATTTTCCTCTTGGAGATCCATTCTTGTTCCATGGGAGCATATCTTTAATCAGGAGATAGAAAAGCATTTAGCTTAACTAAGAGTATTTGTGAGTCAGGCTTTAGTGACCTCAAAATGAGGGCATTGTAATGGAATCTGAATGAACAAAAACTCACCAGAGCTGTGTCCTTAAAGAACAGTTTCCTTCATTGAAGTCAGTCGGGTGTAACAGAAGGAGCACTGGCCTGGGAGATAGAAGATAAAACTGAGAGCTCTAGTTCTGTCAAAAACTAGTTGTATGAACTTTAAATAAGTCCCATTATGACTTACTCTCTGCTCCCCATTTGTACAGTAAAGATATGACACAACATAAACCCCAAGGTCCTTCCAGCATTGACCTTACTGTCATTCTGGTTCAGGGCTGTCTTCTGTCTTGTTTGAAGCACTTTGCATGTTTTAAAGTTTTCTTAAATTATAGGATAAGGTTTTTTAACATTTGACTCAATAGTTCTAATAACTTTTAATTTTCAAAGTCCTGATGAAATTTTATTTTAACTTGCAAAAAAAATCCCATGATAATTTCTGAAGTTAGATTAGATTTGAGGATAGATATAAGTATAAAAGTATTAGGGAAGGACCTGAGGGAAGAGTTTCATGCATTTTTCTTACAGAAGGCTGGCCAAGGTTTGATCCCTGGCACCATATATGGCCCCTTCTGCCCCCAGAACCACCAGAAGTGATCCCTAGCAAAGACCCAGGAATAATCTCTTAGTATTGCTTGGTGTGGTCCAAACATCACCATCCCCTACCCCAAGAAATAAAGGAAGAAATAAATCAAGTGAATAGTTTTTCATTTGCTAATGCAGTCTATGTGAATGTTATCTCCATGAACTGACCTCAATTGAATATCCTTCAGCTATCTTGTAAACACCTAATTTTCCAAGTGCTATAGTGTTGCTCCTACCCTGAAGCTCCAAAATGTAAGGTGCTAGGTAAGCAAGTTCCAACTTTGTCTTAACACCGCATACATTAATGGCTCCTCAATTGTTTTTATGATGGTTTCTTCTTAGAACGGTCACTTACCCTAACCTACACAATAACAACCAAACCATCTAAGTACCAAAATGTCCTTTCTTAGCTTCCCTTGCCAAGCTGCTTAAATGCCTTTTCCACTATGCCTTTGCACACACTCCAGCCATTCTGAACTCTGCCATTCGGTGTGCAGGAAGTTACCTATTCCTGTTTATATTCCTTCAGGGATGAATGCTACTTATCACTTATCTGAAGGTTTCAGTGAATAAGTGATCAAATGAACTAGAGTACAATGAATATATAGCTCTTATTTGAAAATTTCCCTTACTATTCTCAGCAATCCTTCATCAGCTCACTCCTATGTTCTTTAACACTTTATTCATGTGTTTGGATTCAACTGTGTTTGCCAACAAGTGTTTTATATTTTCATTTAACTATGTTGTCCAGATATTTTGTGACTTTTCTTAGCATTCTGACTATATGACTGCTGAATAAAGCTGAAAAATATTTTTGTCTGAATGTTATTTATTCTTCATTTATACCTTTTAATATTCATATTATCTTTTTTCTATAATTAGGAAGAGACATTAAATAATTTTGCTACAACTTAGCAGAAGTACTGGATAAATATTTAATGATGGCAATGCTGATTCATTGCAACAGAATGGGAATAAAAGCGGTTGCTACTATTGCATAATGTAAATCTCCACTGCAGAGATTTGTTGCCAGTGAAATAGCTCCCATACAGTATCTTTTGTTTTGGCTGAAACTTTAAAGGTATAAAGATTTCCTGCATTTTAGCTTTAATCCTGAATAAGGCTGTGTGTGTAAGTCACCGAGCTTTGCTCTGATGTCAGTTTGATGTCTTAAGGATGGAAATGGCTTGTCCTTGATCTTAAATTCAATTCCAGGGTCCAAGGGGATTTCTCCTGCATTCCAAACAAATGATTTGCAGTTTGCTTTCTCTATTCATTCACTGTATTATTTCTAAACGTCACCACTTGGGGCTAGAGAGAAAGTACAGAAATCACTTGTCTTGCATGGATAAAGTTTGATCCCCAGCACCACTACTGCCCTCCAGATACTACCAGGAGGAACTCTAAGCGCAGAATCAGGAGCCGCTCCTGAGCACCACCAGTGTGGCCCACCCTCTCCCAAATAAAAATTGATTCACCTCTCCTACTAAAATATTTTGACTGATATATATGTATATGTATACATATATATATATATATATACATATATAACCTCACTATAGCAATAGCACTGTAGCACTATTGTCCCATTCATCGATTTGTTCAAGCGGCACCAGTAACGTCTCCATTGTGAGACTTGTTGCTACTGTGTTTGGCATATTGAATATGCCACGGTAGCTTGCCAGGCTCTGCTGTGCAGGTGGGATACTCTCAGTAGCTTGCCGGGCTCTCCGAGACAGGTGGAGGAATCAAACCCCGGTGGCCACATGCAACGGTACCTGCTGTGCTATCGCTCCAGGCCACTATAGCAGTAATTTAACATTAAATTTGATAAAGGAAAGCATATATACTATCGAAGTCATTTGGCTCTCACACACAGGTGACCAGAGTTTTGGGGTCCTTGTCTTATCTTGCAGAAAGGAATTTCAGGAGTAGACAAGCAATGAGGTAAAAATGGATTTTATTTGGACACTTAAAGGAAGGGGAAGGAGGGAGAACAAAGGGGGAGACAGTAAAGCACTCAAGGGAGAATGCTGCTTCTCCAGAGATGGAGAGAGCCCCAACACACATCCAGCATTCGATATGGAAGCATAAAAATATACATCTCAAGAGGGGAGATGGAGCCAACACATGTGCTTAGGTACCACATGTGCTAGCCATGTGGGCACAAGCAACACATGGGCTCAGGCAGTATATGAGCACCGTCCTTTGCTCAAGGTGGCTTTTATAGGGTTTCTCCAGTCTACCTCTATGTGTGATGGACTGGAACAATAGCACAGCGGGTAGACCGTTTGCCTTGCATGCGGCCGACCTGGGTTCAATTCTTCTGTCCCTCCATCCCTCTCGGAGAGCCCAGCAAGCTACCACGAGTATCCTGCCCGCATGGCAGAGCCTGGCAAGCTACCATGGCATATTCAATATGCCAAAAATAGTAACAACAAGTCTCATAATGGAGAAGTTACTGGTGCCCACTAAAGCAAATCGATGAACAATGGGATGACAGTGACAGTGACCTCTATATAGGGCTTTCTAGCTAGGTAAGAGTTCATTGTTAGGGTGGTTGCCAAGAGGAAAGAATTGGGAGTGGTGGATGATCTTTGAAATTCCTTTCCTGGCTTTTTTTATTGCCTCTGAAGCGTCTCTCAGAGGTGGCTCCAGCTTTCTCTGGGTCTGTTGCTGGGGCCTGGTGAAAGTCTTTTCAGTTCATCATTATCCTGCTCACAAGGTGGGCCCTAGGGCTATGGCGTTTTACTACATCCTAGGAATTCCATTGCCATGGGGGTCCTTCCCTGTTTTCTTGCCTACATCACTATGGCATGATTAAAGTATATGAATTTGTACAATATTCATGTTAGAGACAATAGGTTCATATTTTCCTAAGTAAGAACCTATTATTTTTAAGTAAGCCAAGGGACATATTGGCTTGGTCCCTGCATTTGTATATGAGGAATCTCACTAAGGATATATCATATAATTTGGCAGGTAAGGGTGAACTAGGAGTTGGTGAAATTATTCAATTTTAATGATTTCTTAAATCTATAAATAAAACTTCTTTACTGCAAAATATAATAGCTTTAAGGTTAGATATCACGAATTAAAAAATTAAAGTAAATGGAATATAGAAGAGAACGAAGAACTTGATTTAATGTAGAAAGATTTTATATTATATATATGTTTAGCACCTTCAATAGATTTGTTTTTTTAACATAAGTAAATTTGGGAAACGCAACATCTTAAAACATAGTTGAACTGCTAATACATATTTGAATTAATTCCAGGGATAGGACCCAGTGATGAGCAAAATTGTGTGTACTGGAAAGTTTTCAGGAAGTTGAATTATTGGGTCATGTGGGAGCTCAACTCAGTATTTTTGAGAAATGTCATATTGTTTATCAAAAAAGGCTGACCTAATTGACATTCCTGCCTATAATGAATTAGAGTTCCTTTTTCCCACAGCAAGTCAATACTGGTTGTTTTTGTCGTTTTTGAGTGCCAGTCTCACTGGTCTGAGGTAATATATCTTTGTTGGTTGGATTTGCATTTTCCTGATGTTAAGGAATAAAGAGCATATTTTCATATGATTGTTTGACATTTGTATGTTTCCTTGGTTTTTGTTTATTCTCCCCCCTATTATTGATGAAGTATTTGTGTGTGTGTTAAATTCTACCAGTGTCTTATATATCTTGGATATTAATCATTAGTCCAGTGAGTAGTGAACAAATATTTTATTCCAGTCTGTGAAGTGTCTTTTTGTTCTGGTCATTATTTCTTTGGCAATTCAGAAAAGGTATTTGAGTTCCTTTGTTTATTGCACTGCCACTCACAATAGCCAAAATCTGGATACAGGTCATGTGTCCAAGAACAGATGACTGAATAAAGAGAATAGTGTATATTCACAATGGAATAATACACAATTATAAGAAAAGATGAAATCATGCAATCTGTTTCTCAGTGGATTAATCTGGAGTATATTATGCTTAATGAAGTCAGTCAGAAGAAGGGGGGGCCAATGCAGAATGATTTCTTTCACACGTGGAATATAAACAAACATAGTAAGGAAATAACAAATACCTTAAGTCAACAGGACTTGACAACTAGTGTACAGAGTGAGTTTACTGTGGCTGAGACAAAAGGATAGCAGTTGGATAAAGGAATGCAGGGATAATTATGGAGGGAAGAGGACAAGGGAGGTGGTGTGGTGCTAGAACATTGTGTGCATGAAACCTAGCATTAACATTATTGAAAGTAAGGGTGCATAAAATAAAATAAACAAAAATACGCAAATTTTAGAAGAACACAATAAACAAATGCACATCTTGAATACTAACAATAGTGCTGGCTGTACATTGGAAGTAAAGAAGAGAAAGGCAAATATGTAAGAAGATGGTTGTTAGAGATTTCAGTTGGTATGTTAAATTAGTGTCTAACAGGTATATGTGTAGGAGGTTGAGAGAACTGGCATAAAATAATTACCTTTATCTTCCCTTGACAGAGTTTATATGGAAGGGGTAAAACAAAGACTAGGGAAATAAACATTTTCTCTTCTTTCGGGAAATTCAGAACTAGCCAACAAGATCCAATTAACATACATGGAAGTCAAGGGACCATTTTATAGTAATTCAACCTATTTAATCACATGTTCACTGAAAACAGAGTTGTCCATTTAATGGCATCACAATTTCCTCTACACATTAATTGTGTTCTGAGTTATAAGATTCTGTAGTGTAATACAGAGAGTAAAATATTCAAAATTGCTTGCCGTCATAAACTGTGCATAACATTTTATTCATATTTAATGCTATAATATAAAAATAGATTATTCTTCATTCATATTTTCTAGCATTTATTAGCCACTTTTTAAATTCAATAGAATGTTGAAAGAATAGTGTAATGAACACCCCATATTTTAGAAATTTAACAGTTTTATGTAATATACCAAATGTAAATTTCATATTCATCAAATCTCATAGTATTCTCTACTTTTCTCCTTCTATTGATCTAGATAATGAGACTTATTTTCAGAGTATACATTTCACCTTATTCTCCAATTTCTAGCATTTCTGGCTACATTTACAATCTATTTATTAGTTCTTCCACATGACATTTTTCTATAAGTGTTTTTTCCAGAATGACATTTTTTTTTACTTGCCAATTTTTAGTATAGAGAGATTATTTTAAAAATTTATAATGATGGCAGATGATTACATTATTTTAATTTTTAAGTACCATTATTATGTTTAACTTTTTTGTTCTGTTTTGGGGTCACACCCAGTTGTGTTGAGGGCTTACTCCTGGCTCTGCACTCCAGGATTACTTCTGGTAGGACTCTGGGAACCATATGTGTTGGAGGGTACTGAGCTTGGGTTTACTTTGTGCAAAGCAAGCAGCTCACCCACTGTGCCATCTCTCCAGCATCTCTTTATAATTAAAAAAACCTTTTGGTTTTGTTTTTATTCAGGGCCACACCCGAGTACTAAATAAGGTTCTGGGAATTCAACCCAGGTCAGCCGTGTACAAGGCAAGCTCCCTAACTGCTTTTCTATAGCTCCAGCCCCTAAAGTCATTTTTTTTTTCTTTTTGGGTCATACCCAGTGATGCTCAGGGGTTATTCCTGGCTCAGCATCAGGAATTACTCCTGGCGGTGCTCAGGGGACCATATGGAATGCTGGGAATCGAACATGGGTTGGCAGCGTGCAAGGCAAACGCCCTATCCACTGTGCTATCACTCCAGCCTCCTAAAGTCATTTCTTAAAGCAGTAGTACAGGAGGTACAGTGCTTGCCTTGAACACGGCTGACTGGGTTGGATCCAAGGCATGCTATATGGTCCCATAGAGTCCTGTTGGTCCACCGTTCCCCCCCCCCACGCCTCCCCTGACACACACACACACACACACACACACACACACACACACACACAAACACACACCCTAGCTCCACCAGGAGTAATTCATAAATGCCAAGCTAGGAGGAACCCCTGCAAATTCATTTTTTAAAAAAATCTAATTTGATCAAGAAAACGTCTTTAAACAGTTATATTATGCAACTTCCCCTGTTCCAAATAAAAAGCAATTTCTCCATGGAACCCTGGCTCCTTTTAGAAGAAAATGGAAATGATAAATTAATATATTGGTATCAATTCAGTATATTTCCATTGTACATAAGTTTATTAAGTTATCTTCATGAAAAACTTGGAAAAGCAGTTATTACAAATCATGGGGAAATGTTGTTTTCTATTCACATCTAATGCTATTTAGCATACTGTTAAAAATGCCTTGACTTCTGATTCTTTTACACTAGAATATTTGTTTTCTAGATAGTAACTTTATATCTTTGCTTTATTTTATCAAGCATTCCAAATAATTATAAAATTATATGATTCATACAAATCAAAGCAATTCTATTAATGAAAGGATCTGTGTACTTTTTTTGTAGCTCATTTTTTCCTCAGAACAAATTCCAAATAAGAGAAACTACATTATGTGTTCAATAACAATGTGGTGCTCTTGCCACATGCGTTCCGTGATCTGGGCCCCTTCCCCACCCCAGCCTGCTGCCAACAGATGCATGAGGGAGGGAACAGGGCTGCCAAGCTGGTTGTGGATCAGTAGCCGTTTATTCCCATCTCCGGCCCACTCTTTATTCCATTGCCCCACCCCCAGGACTGTTCCAGTTTCACTGCAGGCCTCATTCCAGTTTCCCCAGTGCTCCAATCCAGTCTCCAACTGTCCTCCAGGCTAGTCTCCCAGGGCTCAGTCTCTGAAGCCTTGGTAGTGGACCCAGTTCCTGGGAGTTCAAGGTAGCAAATACCCACACTTCAGAGAGCGCAATCAACATATGCAAAGCTCTTCCCTTCCTGTCCCAGAAGCTCCCTAAGACAAAGATCTCCTCCTGCTATGGAGGGTGGAATCTTATCTAAGTCCTTATTTCTCCTTTTCTTAGTCGATATACATTTAAATGTCATCTTTCATTTATTTCTGAATAAACTTTCTAGTGATTTTGTATGAACACAGAGATATATTAAGCTTAAAGGGTGGCTCTCCTGGGGACATATTGCTATAGATCACAGACTACAGTCCTCAAGTCAGGTTAGTCCTTTCTAACAGCAGCAGGGTCCTTGTCCAGTCACTTGTCTTTGGGTCATGACAGAATTTGTCCATGACCATGCTCTTAACTTAAAGACATTCTATGGCACTTGGCCTGTCCCATTTTTATGCCAGGGTAACTTACAGCTTGCCCTGAGTGCATCCAGTCCCTCTGTTGGGACCTTGCTTTTGGGGTGCTAGGAACTAAGTGCAACTGAGGCTTTAGTAAACAGGACAGATGCCCAGGAATAAATATTATTCGGAGCCAATTAACTCCCATGTTACAAAAGGATAGCATTAACTAATTTCCTGTGTCTATGTAAAAAGGACATTGTGCTAAAGTAAAATATGCAAAGGACATAAGAGAAAGAGAAAAGAAATAATTCACTTACGAATACAAAATCCAGAGTCCTTAAAAGGATCTGACCTTACAAGTACAGGGTCCTATTTGGGATATAGGTGATTAGCAGATAGGGGAAGCTAAGCACAGAGGAGAGGTTAAAAATAAACATAGAGGAATGGGAGTGCCTCAGGTGATGGGTGTAACTCAGTAAGCATAATTTTCATGTGGAAGAAGAAGGTAAAGGAGAAAGGACAAACCAATGTTATCCTAGACTGTATTAAAAAGCTGCTATGACAAATTATTTCCTTTTAGAATTGAGTTTGTCATTTGATAAACAGAATAGGTTGTTCTAGTTTTATTAGTTTATTGTTTTATTTCTCTTAAATTTTAATTTGAAGAGTTACATGTTTCAAAAGCTACCGAGAATATCTCGCCTGCACGGCAGAGCCTGGCAGTTTACCCGTAGCATATTCAATATGCCAAAAACAAGTCTCACGATGGAGACGTTACTGGTGCCCACTCGATCAAATCCATGAGCAACAGGATGACAGTGACAGTGACATGTTTCAAAAGTAAAAATTAAGTCAAAAGATATATCAGATATTACTTCTTTTCCATTTTTCCTAATCCTCTATTATATCAGTAAAGTATTTTATATATATATGTGTATATGAGTGTATATATATATGTATATGTAGAGGGGTATGTTTATTTTATACATATAGTTAATTTATCCAAATATTCAAATAGAATACTACTTAAAAGAAATTATTTTTAAAAGCAATTACAATTTGTAATTTATGAAGCATATATACATTTATGTATACATACATATATATGAATATATATGTGATATATATATGGCTACAGCTATAGCACAGCAGGTAGAGCATTTGCCTTACACATGACCAAGCCTGGTTCGATTCCTCTGTCCCTCTTGGAGAGCCTGGCAAACTACCAAGAGTATCCCGTCCGCAAACAGAACCTGGCAATTTACCCGTGGCATATTCGATATGCAAAGAGCAGTGACAACAAGTCTCACAATGGAGACTTACTGGTGCCCACTTGAGCAAATTGATGAACCATGGGACTACAGTGCTACAGTGCTACACATCATGCATATACACACACAAATTATATATATATATATATGCATATATATATGCATATCTCAAGCTCGGATAAATGTGAAGCTCATTCTAGTGTGTGGTATGAGATGATGATCTAATTTTACCTTTTATTAAATAACTAACCAGCTATCTCAATATTGCTTAAAAAATGAATTATCTGCTTTTATGTTTGAAACTTTCTTCTCTTTCTCTTTGGCTTTTTCCACTGTTGATAGGCCTGTGTTCTCCCCTGAACATATACTCTCTCACTTTCCCTCCTCTGCATTTTTCTGAGTAAATATTATTCAATAAAACTACTGTTTCATTACAAAAAATAAGTTTTCTTGATAATTTCATATATCACCTTTATCACATACCAAATTTTACATAATTGCCTACCAACATCTGCATTTTTTCACTGTTTTATTGTACTGTAAGTAGTGAGCTGATATTTTTTAAATTATAGATAATAACAAGTATCTATTAAAAATAAATAAGGAAACCAGAACCTAACACAAATAAACAGATTAATGGTTTGCCAAAGGTCAATTTACTTGAAAAAATGTTAGAGGTATTTTTAATTCATCCTCACCTTGTATTTGTCTGATTTAAATTAATTTCTAGGCCCAGTTAAATAAATACTTGCTATGGATATTCATATAAGATGAGCACTAACAGTGATGATGGTCTTTGGTAAATTTCAGTCATTTGCAATAATTTTGAATATATTTGTAGTACATAGTGATTATTTTTGTTAAAAAAATTTTGACTCTTTTCCTAATATGTAGATTATCCTGTGTAATGATTTCCAATGCTCTCGAGTAACCCTTTACTTCACAGAATGGGGATTGTATAAGCATACAATTACAATATGTACTCATACTCTATAAAATTATACATGCATTTATATATAATTTGAGTACACATGGCCAACTTAGACTCATTTTAGTCATTAAAGAGATGGGAAGCATAACAAGAGCATTTCAATCACTGCTGCTAATGACCCACATTGTAATGTCCATTTAAGATGAGAATTATTATTATTATAAATGCATTCGTTTGCAAATATAAAGCAAATCTTCTAGTAAATAGATATAAGACAAATTAGAGCTGTTTCCACATACTGAGTACTTTAAAACAAAAACAAAAATCTACTAGTAAAAGCCATCTGGTCCTGGCAACTTTCCCGGTTAAACACTTTTAATTGCTTCTGTGATCTTGGTGGGTTGGCATGCCATGGTTTCCAGGGATTTGGGTGAATTGACCTTTATGAAGTAATCACAGTGTGTTATAGAAAAGAAGTTTGAGTTACCACAGCAGCATACCCTGTTGTGGAGTCATAGTATTAAAAATGGATCATATGTAATGTTTTTCTATTTGAATAAACTTTATTGCAGTATTCCATAAGTAGGGGCATTTCAACAGTTAACACTATTGTATCTGAAATTTTCTTCAAGATTTTCACAAGAAACATAATCTTATATTCTCTATAAATTATTGTTGACATATGCCTGACATCCTTTCTTTCTATCATCTTTGGATTTGCTTATACTAATTGGAAGATATTTCTTGACAAAATTTCTTGGTATATATTTCCCAATATTACCAGAATACCTTTATTAAGTGTATTGAAGGTTTGTTTCATCATTTTAATTTAATGCTACTAATAATGGTTAACATCTATTAGCAATTTGCTCTGAGCATGTCACTGTGCTAAATACATTTGCATCTTCATTTACTCATTACAAATCTGTTTGATTTAGACATACATTTTATTTTATAATTGCTTATTTTTGTGTTTTGGGTCATACCTGGTAGTGCTCAGGGATTACCTGTGATTCTGTAATCAGAGATCATTCCTGGAAGGGCTCAGAGTACCTCATTTGGTGCCAGGAATCAAACCAGGCGTGGCCTCATGCAAGGCAAGCATCCTACCCAGTGTACAATCGCTCTGGCACCAGCATGCATCTATTTTTTACTATGCAGACAAACAATCTAAAACTTATTACTAGTGAAAAAGCTTTCATAAGACCAGATAAATTATAAATGATAGATCCAGTTAAACCAGATCTGAGTGAAGAGAAAGCCCATGTTTTTAAAATTCACAGAGGGGGAGATTGAGATACAGGGACAATAATTCTCTGCCCTATATCAGATAACTAAATTCTTACAACACAGATTTTGAACTCATGTCTACTGTCACAACTGAGAACAGTGGTTAAGAAGCCAAAATATGAAAAGTGGTGTAACTATATTATTCGTTGCCTTCTCTCTATTCCTACAGTTTGTTGATATATCCCTCTACCCCTCACCCCCTGCCCCTGCCCTGTTGTGCATTTATCATTCTGTACATAATTTTCTGTGGGCAATTTGTCTACCTTAAAAATGCTCAGACTTGAGACCAAGGTGTTGCATTATTCATTTATGCCTTTGGAATATCCAGAGTAAGTGTAATTTGTAATGTGTTCTTGATTTTGATAATGTTGGTTAATTTAGTGAATTCAAATTGCAAATTGGTTCTAAATCTCATGCCAGGATAAGTCACTGCAAAGAAGTAGTTTCTGAGTAAACTAGAGTAAAGCATATATATTTTATGATTGCTCCTATATTCAAAACTGCTAATCTATTACCTATAGTCAAGTTTCAGTTTATTCTTGAAGTGAAAGGAAAAAGACAGATTGCTCTGCTGTTTTTCCTTTAGCTTTCTGAATCTACTGAAAAGGAGAGTAACAAGCTGACACAAATCTGGCATTGTAGGCCTAGAAAGCCTATATTGCATTTTATAGAATAACAAAAACATATCATCCAGTATAACTATAAACTATATTACCAGAGACACAACTAATATTGTGAACCAAAGGTTAAGTTCTAGACTGAGGAGTCTCTTGTAAACATAAATGTAGCCTACTCTACATTTATTGTATACCTATCAAATGACAGTCTTTGAGAATATAGAGATGAATGTGATTCATCAGTTCCCTCAATGAATTGGCAATTCAAGGTGTGTGTGTCATCACTGACTAACAAAGAAAAACTGACTGATAGTGCTCCATCTACATAAAATTAATATGCCATCCATTCAAATAATCCAACCAATAATAATCCAATAATCTCAGTCTCGCACTTTTTACCTCATTTGGTGTTTAACCCATGTCTCATGATTACTGGTTTCTAAAGGATTAGATCGTCAGCACAGAGGATTCAGATTTTATTATCCTACAAGACACTTTTTATTCATAATTAATGTTTTCCCTTCCCTGCCTCTTCATCTTCAAACTTTTCTGATATCTCTGATAAAAATAGGCTATACCATGATCTTTCTGATCTATCTTTATTGCTAAGCAACTGGATCTTAGAGGATACATCAATGGGGAATCATATATGGAACAAATCTCTGCTGATGGGAGAGAGACTGTCACAATAGAGAAAAATAGTGTTGAGTGTTGCATCAAAACTTAAGGGAGCAAACTGAGTGGCCTGGGTCTCCTCCTGGATATGTGTTTGGACAAAGGCCTGAAAGTCTCTGAGACCCTGATCTTTCATTTACTTGTTTAATTTTTAAATAACTGTGGTTTACAAAGTTATTGATTTTAGGCATATGTTTAGGCATAAGCAGATACCTAAATTTCAACACCAACCTTCTACCAGTGTCAGCTTTCCTCCACCAGTGTTTCATATTCCATCCCCACCCCCATCCCCTACCATGTTACAAAGTCCCTGTGTTTGCAGCTTAGATGTCATGTTTTCAGTGTTGTTGACTGTGTGTTTTGGATACCCAGCTACTGCATTTTCTCACATCGGTAGAATCACTGAAGCTCTGATGACCATTTTCCCATTACTTCCTTCTCTCTCCTTCCTTCTCTCCTTGAATTCTTTCCCAGATCTTTCATTTCTAAAACAGGGTGGCTGACTCAGAGACCTCTCTGGTCTCTGAGTCTGACATCCCATATTATTAATGGTTACTTTGTAACCAGTAAAAGTAAATTAGGACATTTTGTGGGGGTGGGCCACACCTAGTGGTACTCAGGGCTTACTTCTTGGTCTGACTCAAGCTCACTCCTAGTGGGCTTTGAGGACCCTATGGGGTGCTGGGATTGAACTGATATTGTCCACAGACAAGGTAAGCACACTACCTGCTCTACTAACTGGCCCCCAAATTAGGACTTTAGATCTTAAATATCTACTCTCATCTATGCATCTGACTATCTCAAGAGCTCACTCTTATATAGCAAATATATATTTTTCATAGCAATAACTTCAGATATATCATTATTACTGGTGGCCCACTAAACTCTTTACTCTTTGTAGCTTCTTTGACCTGCAATGCAAACAGGAGCAATTGTTAAGCAATCCACTGACAGATCTACTCAACTGAAATCTAATTAAAGTTTGACATTTTATTGCATGTTTGTATTTCCAATCCTTAGTGGGTGATAATATAACCATTTGCAGTTAAGTATTTAAATAAAGCAAAGCAAAAATCAAGCATATTAAAAAGTTAGGTCATTTATAAATATCTTCTTATTTATGTAAAGCAAACTAGTATTTCTTTAAATAATACTAAGTATTTTTCCTTACCTGTGAAAGATGATTAATCATGATGTTGTAACTGTTTACTAAGGAAGACATTATCCATTTGTAGCATAGGGTCATATCTCAGTTGTGAGGCAAATAGTATTTTGGGATACTGGATAATGTTTCTTCTTTCTAGAAAATAAGATTTATATACATCTTTACAAAACACAATTGTCATTGTATATGCTAAATAATTCCACCTCATTTATGTTTATTATATCAACAAGTAATTAGTACCTGTGCATTTTTAAGGTTATATTTATCACCATGGAATAGAATGCTTAAATATAACAGAAATTGGAGGTCTAGCATATATGTGTTTGCAGAAGCTTGAAAATAGTTTAAATTATTTTTTAGTGTCCTAGCTGCCCAGGAGTCCTTTTGTTAAATGGAAAGTTTCCCCCTTTAATATATGAGTTTTTGTGAGAAAACACTGACAATATGATTGGCAAAATAATAGGATTTTAGTAATAATAAAGACCTATGGGGCAATTCAGTTAAATTTATTTATTCCAGTGATGAGAAAAACATGATGCTAAAATGTTAAGGTATATTCAACTTTGGCAACAGAATCAAAGACTTTACCTTGCTTTTTTGCTTCTAAATTAAATTCACTGATTTCTCTAGGATAATGGAGACATAGTCACTCAATTATCTACCAAATGGCTTTTTCTGGGGCAAGTGTTAGATGCTAGAGACACAATAATAAAATGTAGTTACTTCTCTGCCAATCCAGTAGCTAGTGCTTCGTTGTTCCAAGAAATCGAATAACTGTTATCCTTTTTCACTCCAAAATACATTTTGTAGCTGAGTGTTTTATTTGATTACCACTGGTGGTTCTCAGGGCTTACTCCTGACTCTGGACTCAGGAGTCTCTCCTAGCAGTGTTCAGAAGAACATATGTGGTGCCAGGGATCAAACCCTGGTTGACTGCATGCAGAGCAAATGTGTTAGCATATATACGATTTCTCTGTCCCTTAACTTACTATTCAGAGCCATGAAGAGGGGGCTTCTCAGCAGGGCTCAAACAGGCCTGGGGCACGGTGATTCTTCACCAACCAAACCAGCATTCAGTGATAGGATCCAAGATGTAGTGTTGCTTGATTCTCTGTAGGGATGATGTGCAAACCACTCTGCCCCAGTGTCTCCAGGGCTACTCCTTAATGCTCAGAGGACCATGTACCTAGGACTGACCAGAATTTGGCATACAAGGTATATTTCTTAGTACTTATGCTATCTCTGTACATTTGTCCTTAAATTCCTTAGATATTCATACACAGATCTTATGTTTACCTCTTATCAAGGCTTCACTGTGAACCTGACAATACGGAGTCTGTTATATTTGCTCAATTTTTTATAAGTTTTGAATTTTTGCATAGATATGCTGAACTGATAGAGTAATGTACTTTCTTCACAAGTTTATTTATCTGAGAACATAACTTAGAAAAAAATTTTAAGCAGTCCTTTACAGAGCACTTCTGTAGTTGTGATGGTCATATACGAGGAAACAATTGCTTGAAAAATAATAAATAAGACCCCTGGAGACAGACTAACCTGGATAGAGTGTTAGCTACTTTATCTGAAAATCATGATATTGATACATTTGTTTTAAATTCTAAATCTTTATTACCTGATCATAAAATGCTGGTATAAATCATGAAATATTTTTGGATACTAGAAACTGTCTATAGAATGCATAGATGTGAAATCAGGAATGATGTGCTCAACAGGGAAAGCTGTGACTTATAAATGGTGGGAATTGGAATTCAATATTTTTATAGTTTAGTTATTTTTTGCAGCTTAGATAATGCAATCTTTAGAATTGAGATGTTTTGCAATCTTGCAAATTAGTTTTAATAAAATTTCCAGACATAGTCTTGCCTATTTATCTGCCTTTAAGTCAAACTTGCTACAAAGCACTGAACATAGATATAAATAATTTCCTGAATATTTTTGTGTTAGTTTCTCATAGAGAAGTATAGGAAAATAATTTATTCAGATACAATGTACAAAAATTTAAGGAAATCATTTATCTGTATGGATGGAACAACAGTTTCACTAGACCAATAATCTTTCTTTCTTTTTTTTTTGCACCACACCTGGTGAGGCACAGGGGTTACTCCTGACTCTGCACTCAGGAATTACTCCTGGCGGTGCTCGGGGAACCATATGGGATGCTGGGAATCGAACCTGGGTTGGCCTTGTGCAAGGTAAATGCCCTACACGCTGTGCTACTGTGCCAGCTCCAAGACCAAGAATTTTACTTATTTTATTCTCTACTACACCATCAATAATAGAAACTGGCTAGCGCTGAGCATGTATTCAATAAGATTTCTGAATGAATGGCTAGCTGAATAAATTGGTATATTATAATCTTTAAAGCATGCATAAATATTTTTGCATCTGTATATTTTGTGAAGAGTTGATTTAAAATTTTTATTAATGTTCACTATGTTTGAAAACATGATAGCAGCATAAAGCAAGGGTGAAACTATGAATACTACTATTACTACTACTGTACTATACACTATATACATGATATAGATGAAGAAAACTATAAAATTATACTTATTGATGTCAAAATTGGTTTGAATTAAGAGCAAGATAATTCATTTCTGCAAGATAAATATGAAATTAAAATGTAAATTTATTCAATACATAACACAGTTCAATATAGGTCAACTAATAAAGTATTTGAACCAAACAAAAAGATATTATGTTTGCTTAGAATAATTAATAGAAAGAAAGAATGATATAGTTTATAAAAAACTGAAGCACTAAATGGGCTATTTACATTACTAATTAATAACATTACAAATCTAAAACACTATAAACAGATAGAATGAAAAGACTGATTCAATGAAATGTTTTCTCAAAGCATACGATCAGAAAGCCCACAGTTTGTAGAAAAAATTAATTGATCCTTTTCATATTAATGTAAGATGAAGTTGAGACAACAGGTTCTAGGTATTGCTAGAATTTAAGCAGTGTCTACCAGCTTACTCGATATGTAATCCCTTATAAGTAAGTCAACCTCTCTGCTCTTTGGTTTTCTTACATATAAAAATAGGGACATTAATAGTGTTGCTATTAAAGTAAGCATAGTAAAGTGATTTTGAGGATTAGAGAGACATTCATGTAGATAATTTAGTATATTATTTGTCAGTTAGTTCACATGTAATAAATATGCTCTTCATTATCAATTTCCAAGTTGCTTCAGATGTATCAACAGACTAACACAAAGGTAAAACCAAAAACTATCAATCTATAATAGTCATTTTAGAGGGTCTTTCTAATGATATTACTATCACTATCACTATCATCCTGTCGATCACTGATTTGCTCCAGCAGACCCAGTAATGTCTCCATTCGTCCTACTCCTGAGATTTTACCAGCCTCTCTTTACTTGTCCTTCCCAATGGTGCCGCATTAGAGGCTCTTTCAGGGTCAGGAGAATGAGACCCATTCTAATAAGTGCAATAAAATTCACAAACAAAAATTAATTATATCATGAAAATTTAAAGTATTAATTGTAAATGCTAAATATTTAATAGTCAGAGATAAGTTATTCCTTAACCATAGACTCATTCACTGTAATACTGTATCACTGTCATCCTGTTGCTCATCGATTTTCTCGAGCAGATGCCAGTAAAGTCTCCATTTGTTTGTCCCTGTCGCATGTTAGTGAAACCCGATGGCATACTGGGGGCTCTTTCAGGATCAGAGGAATGAGGACCATCATTGTTACTATTTTTGTCACAGCGTGTATGCCGAGGGTAGCTTGCCAGGCTCTGCTTTGCAGGCAGGATACTCTTGGTAGCTTGCCGGGCTCTCTGAGAGGGATGGAGGCAGCTAAGCTCTACTACCAAACCACCACCAAGCTCCAGGCCGCTTTCCAAGCGATCAGGCTGAGCCTCACGCATGAGTGAACATATTCTTGGATGGCGTGCGCAACACATCATCATAAAGGGATATGTGTGTGTGTGTGTGTGTGTGTGTGTATGTATGTATGCCTCTCGGAGAGCCCAGCAAGCTGCAAAGAGTATCCTGTCCGCACAGAAGAGCCCGATGAACTCCCCGTGGCGTATTTGATATGTCAAATACAGTAAAAATCATAACAGGTCTCAATCCCCTGACCCTGAAAAGAACCTCCAATTGTTGGGGAAAACAAGTAAGGAGAGATTGCTAAAATCTCAGGGCTGGGACAAATGGAGATGTTACTGGTGCCCGCTTGAGTAAATCGATGAACAACGGGATGACAGTGATACCGTGATACAGTGAAGGTAAGTTGAAATGAGTCCTCAAAATATTTTAAATCAATGTTTTCTTTTGGGGGGCCACACCCAGCAATGCTCAGGGGTTACTGCTGGATCTTCACTCAGGAATTACTCCTGGAAGTGCTTGGGGGACCATATGGCATGCTGGGGATCAAACCGACTCAGCTGTGTGCAAGCCAAACACCCCATCTGCTGTACTCTGTCTCCAGCCCCCTAAATCAATGTTTTAAATAATGTAGCTAAAAAAGTTAGTGGAAGTAAAAGTAGAAAAAGAATATGGCAATGCTTCATCTAATGGAAGTGTAGGAAAATGATCACTCAAGGATCCTGTTGGACAAAATTTAAGAATGTAGCATTTTGGATATAAATTTGGCAACATTTGGTACACATCTCAAATGTGTTTTCATTTTTTCAAATGTATTCTAGGAAAAACAAATACATATTTTTGTGTGACATCTCACCATAACATCACTTTTACTATATGATTCATTCATGAAATGGAGTCCCCTACATCTAAAATATGCATCTATTTGAAGTGTATTGAATGGTGGCCTAATTTCTAGCCAGCATCTACATTTATAAACACAGCTTGACTTGTTTGCACACCTTCCAGAGGATTTGTTTTTTTAGCTTTTTGGGTCACACCCGGTGATGCACAGGGGTGACTCCTGGCTCTGCACTCAGGAATCACCCCTGGTGGTGCTCAGGGGACCATATGGGATGCTGGGAATCGAATCCGCTCGGCCGAGTGCAAGGCAAACGCCCTACCCGTTGTGCTATCGCTCCAGCCCCCTTCCAGAGGATCTTCCAAAATGCTATCTTTCAAACCTTTCCACCAGTATATTTAGTGATCATATGAAGGGATGTTAAATTTAAGAAGTTAACAGAATTTGAGGTGGATATGATTCTCTGCCTCTTTTTTAAAAATTGTTATACTTCATGTCTGTCCACTTATATGCAAATTTTATAACTTCATCTTTTCCAACTGCTGCATAATATTCTATTGTTTACATGTACCAATGTTTCTTTAAACAGTCATCTGTTTTTGGGCACTCCGTTTTTTTCCAGATTTTGGCTATTGTAAACAGTGCTGCAATGAACATACAAATGCAGATGTCATTTCTACTTTTTGCCTCTCTGGGATATATTCCCAGGAGTGGAATTGCTGGGTCAAATGGGAGCTCAATTTCTAAGTTTTTGAGAATCGTCCACATTGTTTTCCAAAAGAGCTGAACCAGTCAGCATTCCCACCAGCAGTGAAGGAGAGTCCCTTTCTCCCCACATCTGCAACAACACTGGTTGCTTTTGTTCTTTTGGATGTTCACCAGTCTCTGTGGTGTGAAATGATATCTCATTGTTGTTTTAATCTGCATCTCCCTGATGATTAGTGATGTACAGAATTTTCTCATGTGTCTTTTAGCCATTTGGATATCTTCTTTGAGAAAATTTCTGTTCATTTCAACCTCCCATTTTCTGAGGGGTTTGGGTGTTTTCTTCTTATAGAGTTCAACCAGTCAGCATTCCCACCAGCAGTGAAGGAGAGTCCCTTTCTCCCCACATCTGCAACAACACTGGTTGCTTTTGTTCTTTTGGATGTTCACCAGTCTCTGTGGTGTGAAATGATATCTCATTGCCTTGTATATCCTTGATATCAACCCCTTATCAGATGGGTATTGGGTGAATATCCTTTCCCCTTCTGAGTGGATCAGCATGTAAATTATCATGTTAAGTGAAATGAGTTAGAAAGAGAGAGACAGACATAGAAAGATTGCACTCATCTGTGGAATATAAAGGAACAGAATGGGAGACTAACAGCCAAGAGAGGTAGAGATAAGGACCAGCAGATCTGCTCCATAGCTTGGAAACTGGCCTCACATGCTGGGGGAAAAGGCAGCTGAAACAGAGAAGGGAACACCAAGGAGAGGATGTTGGGAGGACCCATTTGGGTTGAAAAATGCATGCCAAAAGTAGACTATAGACCGAACATGATGGCCACTCAATACCTGTATTGCAAACTACAACATCCAAGAGGAGAGAGAACAAAAGGGAATGCCCTGCTGCAGAGGCAGGGTAGGGTGGTGGGGAGGGGGTGGGGATGGTGGGAGGGATACTGGGAACATTGGTGGAGGAGAATGGGCACTGGTGGAGAAATGGGTAAACCATCACTGTATGACTGAAATGCAAACACGAAAGTTCATAAGTTTATAACTATACTTAACAGTGATTCACTAATAAAATTTTTTAAAAAAATTGTGACAGTTCAAATGTGACATAAAAATTTGTGTATTAATGTTGTATCAATTAGTTAATTTTTAATAAATAATAATTCATTCTCAGAAAATTGATACCAGATGTTACCTTTAGCTTCTTTGCAGCACTTGGAAGTGAAGAACAAAACAAATATCATAAAATGGCTCTCAGAAACAGCTGGAAACATCATTCAGGACTGTATGATGTTTAATGTTCAATGCCCTTCCACAGGGAAGTAAGAGAAATATGAATCGGCATATATTATTTTCTGCATGAAAGCTTACCAAAATCCCTGGTGTATTTCAATTGAAGAAGTGATAGGCAATTGTGTTTTATCATCTCTGCCATACAGTTTGACATTTGATTACATTTAGTTTAGTACATTATATTGCACAGTTGTAGTAATTCCTCCCTTTTATGAACTCACAAGGTATTTTATATTTACTCATTTTTAGCACATATTATTCCATTTATCAAGTTTCGTTCACTGAAAAAATCTTAAGTATCAGCTTCCTCTTATCCAAGAAATTGTAGCACTTGAAGTCAGGAAATAAGTTCTTTTTACTACTGTGCCTCCTGCTAAATAGTCTGCAATGCCTTACACATGGCAGTAGTAAGATGTGGCATAAATACATAAATAATCACTGTATCACTGTATCACTGTTATCCTTGTTCATCGATTTACTCGAGTGGACGTCAGTAACATCTCCATTCATCCCAGCCCTGAGATTTTAGCATCCTATTTATACTTGTTTTTCCCAATGATTGGAGGCTTTTTTTGGGTCAGGGTAATGAGACCCGTTATTGTTACTGTATTTGGCATATAGAATATGCCACGGGTAGCTTGCCAGATTCTTCCATGTGACATCGTATGCTATTCATAATCAGCAATAGAAAACAAATTGTCTAATGTTGCCTTTTTGGCAGGTCTGTGTGTTGGGGGAAAATTCCAAATAATAATGGTGGGTCTGGTGTCAAAATATTGAATGTGATCAAAGTAGAGAGAGAGAAATGTGGAAATCATCTGCCACACAAGTAGGGGGAGGTTGTGGGATGGGGGAATATACTGGGGTTTTTTGGTGGTGAAAAATGTGCACTGATGAAGGGACGGGTATTTCATCATTGTACTACTGAGACTTAAACCTGCAACTTTGTAACTGTTCTCACAGTGATTCAATAAACTTATAAAAAAATAAATAAAAAAGATAAACGGGCCAGAGTGATAGTACATCGAGTTTAAGCCTTTTCCTTTTACACAGATGACCCAGGTTTGGCCCCTGACATTTCCTATGGTCCCCCGAGTAAAATGTCAGGAGTAATTCCTCAGTGCAGAGCCAGAAGTAATCCCTGAGCATAACTGGGAGTGGCCACTCCTCCTCCCCAAATAATAACTGGTACTTTTGTCTTTTGTCTTCTAATTGATTCAGTGTACGTTTTCTCTTCTTAAAAACATTGGAGGGCTGGAGAGATAGTAACATGACCCTGACTCAGATTCCATGCCTGACACATATATTGTCCTGAGTACTGCCAAGTGTGGCCCAGGATATTTTTTTAACCTCTTGAATAAAACTATATCACATACTTTTTACCATTACTAAATATTTTATAAGAATCTACCAGGTAGCGACATCATCCTAGCTAATGAATGTAAAAAGATAGTAATCCATGCTTATATAAACTTTCATCCTAATGAGTTTGGTAGCAGTATAAATAAATAAGTGAACTATGATGGTAGGTATGGATAAAATGTGGGGAAAAAAGAACAATAAAAAGTTTGCTTTAGGGGCTGGAGCGATAGCACAGAGGGTAGGGCGCTTGCCTTGCATGTGGCCTACCCGAGTTCAATCCCCGGCACCCCATATGGTCCCCCAGGCATTGCCAGGAGTAATTCCTGAGTGCAGGACCAGGAGTAACCTCTGAGCATCTCTGGGTGTGACCCAAAAAGCAAGCAAAAAAAAAAGTCTGTGCTCAGGGATCATTCTTGGTGATACTCAGGGTATTATAAATAGTTTCTGCAATCAAATAAGCATCTGCAGAGTTCATGGCAAGTGTTATCTTTCCAGCCTGAACATAAGCAAGCACTTTAAATTGATAGTATCCTTTAAGGAAGAGAAATAAGGAGATTTTGTACTAAGGTCCTAAGTCAAGTCTACTTTTCATTTATTCTTATTTGTAGAATATAATTATTTATCTTCTTAATACACTTAACTGGAAAGATGGTCAATGCCCACTTCTTTTTAATTAAAAAAATTAAACACGGTGCTTTACGAAAATGTTCATAATATAGCTGTTATGAGCTTTCAATGTTCCATCAACAGCCTCACATGAGAGTGACCTTCTCTCCACCACCGTCCCTATTTTCAAACAGCTCCTAAGCCTATCCCCTTAGCAGGCACACAATAATTTACTTTATATTGCCTGTCACAGCTAAATAACTAATGGGATTATCAAAAATACTCCATTAAAAGAAAATCTGTGAAAATTGTTTAATCTCACTATAAGGTCATTAAGTCCTTGTCTTGACACTTAACTAAGCTGTTTGTTGCTAGCTCAGTCTTCCATGGTATTTTGTTCGTTTGTTTGTTGAGTTTAGTCAACTTCCATTTTACTTTCCCATATAATTTGATGTGTTCCTACGGAAATGTCAGTATTGAGGATTTGGAGGTGTCTTATGGCCAGTTACATGGCTGCGTGGTCCAGAACTTCAGAATTGGGCCATGAGTTGGTAAGATGGTGACTGTGAGAAGTGGGCATGGCTTCTAGAAGTAGGGGGCTTGGAGGTAGTAGGACACGTGTCCCCACTCTGAGAGGACTCCAGATTCCTCGGCCTGAAAACTGGTGTGTACATAACTAAAAATTTCAAGGTTTGGTGTCTTCGCAGAGATTATTCATGAGGAAATGGAATTGGGATATTGGTGTAGCAGCAGCTGTGGGGTGTGGGTGTAGCTGTGGGGGCCACCCTCACAAAGGTGCTCAAGGGTTTTCAGCCAATGACAGCCATATATACATTAATTGTGGAGGCTTGGCTTATATCTCCTTGGAGATTCTGTTGGAAATCTAGAGAGCAGGGCTGGAAAATGAGTCAAAATGTCTGTGGCTGTGGAAAGTGAGCCTGGCTTTCAGGGCTTCCCCAAGTATGGGGGATGGTGTGGCAGAGGACACTTGGCATCTACCGTCAGAATATAAGACAATTCAGAATGGGCACACCTATATTCTCTAGCATACCTATATTATTTTTTAAAAAAGGGAAAAAAGTTAGAAATCTCTTTTTTTTTTTTTAATGTCTACAGCCATATCACCTTGAATGTGCCTGATCTCATCTGGTTTTGGAAGCAAAGCTGGGTCGGGTCTGGTTAGTATTTGGATGGCAGAAACCTCTTTCTTATGATAATTTTAAAATAATATAGCCTGCAAACTTCTCAGCAATATACTATGCTGAGAAGTTTATCAAAAAGTGTGTGTGACATCTGCACTTGTATATTCATTGCAGCATTGTTTACAATAGCCAAAATCTGGAAAAAACCGGAGTGCCCAAAAACAGATGAATGGTTAAAGAAACTTTGGTACATCTACACAATGGAATACTATGCAGACGTTAGAAAAGATTAAGTCATGAAATTTGCATATAAGTGGATCAACATGGAAAGTATCATGTTAAGTGAAATGAGTCAGAAAGAGACAGACATAGAAAGATCGCACTCATCTGTGGAATATAAAGTAGCAGAATGGGAGACTAACACTCAAGAGTAGTAGAGATAAGAACCAGGAGGTCTGCCCCACAGCTTGGAAACTGGCCTCACATGCTGGGGGAAAAGGCAGCTGGATAGAGAAGGGAACACCTAGTAGAGAATGTTGGGAGGACCCACTCAGGTTGAAAGCTGCATGCCGAAAGTAGACTATAGACCAAACATGATGGCCATTCAATACCTCTATTGCAAACTACAACATCCAACAGGAGAGAGACCAAAAGGGAATGCCCTGCTGGAAAGGCATGTCGAGGTGGTGGGGGTTGGGGTGGGGTGGTGGGAAGGATACTGGGAACATTGGTGGAGGAGAATGGGCACTGGTAGAGGGATGTAAACGAAATGCAAATATAAAAGTTCATAAGTTTGTAACTGTACTTCACGGTGATTCACTAATAAAAATTATAAAAAGAAAAGTGTGTGTGAGTGTGTGCTGTTTTTTCCATCCAGTGTCAGGAATGTAACTCAGGACCACACACACACACACACACACACACACACACACACACACACATATATATATATATATATATATATATATATATATGGTATGCACTTCACTATTGAGTCAAATCTAGCAAAGTTGTTGTGAATAAATAAAAGAGTTTAGTATGTTAATAATAGCATAGTACTTTATAAAGGCTCTTCATACAACTTCACTTTTGTTAAGCCTTATAACAAAATATTATGATGTAGGTGGTACTGTCTTTATTACTCTGATTTGTAGTGGACAAACAAAAACAAACCAGAAAAGGGACTGCAGAGGTAGCTTGGGCCAGTAATGTGTGCCTTGCTTGTGCAAGGATCCAAGACCTATCTCCAAGCATAAGGTGGTTCTCTTGGGTACCATTGGGTTTGGCCAGGCTGGCTCTTGCATTTGAACTTCCCAGCCTGGTCGGCCAAATATTGCTGGAGGTGGCTCTTTATACTCCCTGAACATTCCCTGGGAGGTTCAAGAAAACCTCTGCTTCAAGAGGACATAGTGAGTAGGTAGAATCAGTTTGTTTGGGGGACTGAGAATGTTGTTTCCAGGTGTACAGTAGCCCCCTTTTATTGACTTGTTTGGTTTTTAGGAATTTTTTAATTATTTTATTTTATTTTTTATTTTTTGGAGGCAGGATGGAGCGATAGCACAGTGGGTAGGGCATTTGCCTTGCATGTGACCAACCTGGGTTCGATTCCTCTGCCCCTCTCAGAGAACCTGGCAAGCTACCGAGAGTATCTCGACCACACGGCAGAGC
This sequence comes from Sorex araneus, assembly GCF_027595985.1. Classification (NCBI taxonomy): domain Eukaryota; kingdom Metazoa; phylum Chordata; class Mammalia; order Eulipotyphla; family Soricidae; genus Sorex; species Sorex araneus. The sequence goes on along the minus strand of NC_073313.1, from coordinate 276,540,749 downwards.
CTGGCAAGCTACCCGTGGTGTATTTGATATGCCAAAAACAGTAACAACAAGTATCACAATGGAGACAACACAATGGAATACAATAAAGCTAACAGAACAAACAGAAATCATGAAATTTTATAGGACATGGATGGATCTAGAAGATATAATTCTGAATTAGTGAGCAAGAAAAGGTTTATTACAGAAACATCTCTCTCAGATGTGGGGCTTAAATATACACATCGAAGTAGCAACAAAGGGACAAAGACTACAGGAGAATTAATCCACAGAACTGAGTTGGTGGACAGGTGATTAGGGAGGGAATCTTGGGAGATAGAGGTGGGTACACTCTGGTTGTGATGGATGTGATATTGAAATTATGTACATGGGAAACTATCATTAATGGTATTATAAATCATAGTACCCGAATCAATAAAAAATACCACACTTTATGGATCTCCATAAATTAGCAGAGGGAGTTTGAATTTGTCTTACCCAAATGCCTTTAAGTATTGGTCAGCAGATTTTCACACAATCTTGCACTGAGATGAGTCTTCTCTCTGAGAACCCAGTGTTCCATACTCTCTTGACAAAAGCCATCATCATTCTCATAGACATTAGGTCTTACTGATACCTTCAACGGCAGCCAAGTACCCTTAATGGATATGCTGGAAAGAGCTCAGTGTTACAGTCAAGAATGTAATTTGAGCTGTATCTATAGGAAATAGATTGATCATTTTGGCCCATATTTCTGTACCTGAATTAGCTCTTCCCCATCAAGGAAGACTTTCCAACATGATTCAGTTGAATCCCCAAATGTTCCTAGATATGGACTCTTAATTTAGATGTCCTGTTAAGTCATTAGATGTATTTTTATTTCATGCTTATACTTTTTTAGATGTTCAATGAAAATTGGGATGAGTCTATTATTTGTTGTCATGTGCATAGTCTTCACTCTATTTAATTTTTTTCAAATGAGAAGAAACCTCAAGAAAGCATTCTGTATATCTCTTAGAATAGTTTGTCTGCCAAAAGATTGCTGAGATTAAGGGTATAAACTTGCAAAATATTACTTCAGAGAAACAGCAGGAGAAAAGAGTAAATATCAACTTTAAAATAAAAAATTAGCTCCATAGTTGTTTGTTTTTATGCCAAAACCAAAAGAAGCAAAAAGAAGAATTAACTATCCTCGGAGGGGATGGGTTCCAGCTTCCCTCCCCACCCTGAGCAGAGCTCCCTGTGGCTGAAGACCTCCAGAGTCTAGCCACAGCCATGCTCGAGGTCCCTCTCCACACGTTTGGATGAGCCTCACTCATGAAGGAACCGGCAGAGGAACCCAGGTGTGTGGGACTCGGGGCTGAGACCTCCAAGGCTGTTCGAATCAGGACTGGGCCTCCTCTGCCTAGATTTTCTGTCTCCCAGTAGCTAGGCGGTCACACCCAGGGACAGCCCCTGTTGCCGTGTAATTCTGTCAATTGTCAACATCCAGAGACTTAAAAGCTAGCTCCCAGAAGAGAGCGACACAGAGAGTCTCTTGCCCGCGCACCTGGCTGTCTTCCCCAGGGCTTCCTTGGAGGGGATGGGCTCCAGCTTCCCTCCTCAACCCGAGCAGAGCTCCCGGGACTGAAGACCTCCGGAGCCTAGACACAGCTATGCCCAAGAGCCCTCTCCACACATTCGATGAGCCTCATGCATGAAGGAACCAGTAGAGGAACCCAGGTGTGTGGCACCCGGGGCTGAAACCTCCAAGGCTGCTTGGATCAGGACTGGGCCTCCTCCGCCCAGATTTCCCATTTCCTAGTAGCTAGGCGGTCACACCCAAGGGACTGCCCCCCCCCCCCCCCACCGTGTAATCCTGTCAACAACTAGCATCCAGAGACTTGAAAGCAAGCTCCTGGAAGAGAGCGATGCAGAGTCTCTTGCCCGAAAGATATCTAGATATCTTATAGACTACTTCTCCCTCTGGGAGAACCTGACAAACTACTGGGAGTTTCCTGCCCACATGGGAGAGCCTGGCAAGGTCCCCAGGGTGTATTAATATGCCAAAACCAGTAACAAGCTGAGTCTCATTCCTCTGACCCTGAAAGAGCCTCCAGTACAGCATTGTTGGAAGAACGAGTAAAGAGAGGCTTCTAAAATCTCAGGGCTTGGACAAATGGAGATGTTACTGAGACCGCCTGAGAAATTCGATGATCAACGGTATGATGATGATGATGATAAAGATGATGATGATGATGATGATGATATTATACATCTTTGTGGTCTTCTAAAACATATTTTTGAGATATAATCGATATACCATTAAACTGCATATATTTAAAATGCTTAATTTGATAGATTTTTACATGAATTCTATATCTATAAAACCATCACTTCCATCAATAAAATGAACATCAGACTGGAGATATAGTACTGCAGTTCATACAAATGCCTTGCGTGTGGCCAGTGCAAGTTTGAGCCTCTGCACCACATTATGGTATTCTGAGAACGACCAGGATTGCTGCGTAGGCACAGAGCCAGGAGCAATCCCTGAACACTTCTGGATGTGACACCAAAACAATTTGGAGAGAGAGAGAGAGAGAGAGAGAGAGAGAGAGAGAGAGAGAGAGAGAAGGAGGGAGAGAGAGAGAATGGCTATTACCTACCAGTTTCATTGTGTCCTTCTGTAAATATTTTTCCATTCATCCACTTTTTCTTACCACCTCACAACTAAAATGCTTTTTTATGTATTTTTTAATATTTTCTAGATTTTTATGCAAATGAAATCATACTGTAGATGTTCTTTTTAATCTGATTTATTTCACTCAATCTGATTATTTTGGAATTCATCCCTACTTTTTGTATGATAGCAATAATTCATCTTTAAAAATTATTTGGTTGGCATTTTCTTGTACAAATGTATCTCAATTTACTTATTTATGTTTTGATTGATATTTGCTTTTTAAAAAAATTTTCAACTGTTACAAGTTATCTATCACAATTTATTCATGTTTGGATAGATGTTTGTTTTTTTTCAGTTTTTGATTGTTACAGTTAACTAATGGTAATTTTATAAAATCTTTAAATAAACATGTTCACTTCTCAGGCTGGAGTGATAGCACAACGGGTAGGGCGTTTGCCTTGCATGCAGCTAAGCCAGGTTCGATTCCCAGCATCGCATATGGATCCTGTATGGTCACCTGAGCACCACCAGGAGTAATTCCTGAGTGCAAAGCTAGGAGTAACCCCTGCACATTGCCGTGTGTTACCCAAAAAGCAAAAAAAAAAAAAAAAAAAAAACCAAACCAAAACAACCACTGCCCCCCACCAAAAAAAAAATATTTACTTCTCTTCTATTGCTGAAGAGAGAAATTTTTAAGTTCTGTTATATGTTTAACATTTTTCTTTGTTTGTTTTAGCCACACACAGCATTGAGTGGGGGTTATACCCAACAGTGCTCAGGGGTCAAATTCATGGCTCCTACATGAATCTTTGCAATGTTTTCAAAGCACTTGCATTCTTTTTTTGAAGTGATTGTTTACTTGTTCATTTATATATGCATCTTCCAGTTCCTGGACCTGTTTTCAGTCCAGTTGATAGTACCAATATTATGGTAGTTCTAGGTGAGCTATCATCCCAATCTTGAGAATAACTCCCAAATTTATGCCTTTCAATACCATGTTTGGAATTTCAACACTGACTTTCTGATTTTTAATTAGCTACTCATTTTAATATTCATATGATACTATGTAGGTGAAGCAGTTGATTAAGTTGCTTTCCTTCAAACCTCAGAAATGCCCTTCTCCTGGGGAAATCCAGTAGATTGTCTCCAGGTAGGCTAGAACCTTTTTATGAATGAAACTGCTTTTTAAAACTTTCTTCAGTTCCACTGAAACAAAATTTTTTTGCACAACTATTTCAACCAAATCCTGCAGAAGACATTGAGAAAAATTAAAAGAGAATAAGAAGGTTTTCTCATCTCTATACAGCTAGCATGCTCATGTAAGTCTTAGGCCTCCATGCTAGGGGAAAAAAGGAGTAGCACCATATAACAAGCCCTCTGGGCCCCACTTGTGGTTGTGAGCTGGGATTCTGAGTCAGATGTTTGCTGCCCATTAGACAGTTACATTGTGACTTGAGTGACCTCATTTAACTTTCTTGATTTTTTGGAGACTAAAATTTATGTGAGGATAAGAGTCTGCCTTGCTAGAATATTTTGAAGATTAAATGAGATCACTAGTTATGTTGACTCATATGAAAAATGATAAATGTGAGATATATTAAGAATGTTAATCACACAGGAACTATTGTCCACAACAAAAATGTTTATTACCAGTGTATTCCTTGCTTTTAACATTCTTTTGACACCATCTCATCCAATTGTTCATTAATCCTCTATATATGAATATATTATTTGGGAAGGGGCCCTTGCTCCTAGCATCACTTTACTATCTTTTCTTTGGGGTTTAATTCCATGGAAATTCACTATATTCACTTCTGTTGCATGCATATATTCACAGATGTCTTATTCTTTTACTTTGTTCAGAGATCCAAAGTTAAGAAGAAAATTATATATTAAACAGATAACAGTAAATGCTGAAATGCTTAATGACTCAGTCTTTGAGATTTTCACTATTTCATTTAGGATCATGACTTTAAATACCATTTATATGCTGATATCTTCTTTAAAATTCTAGACTTGTATTTCCACAAGATTATTTGATGTCTCCATTCAGATGTCTTCAAGTTAACATGTCCAGAATCTCATTTCTTATTTTCCTGCAAAATCTCCTCTCTCCGAAGCCTTTGTTTCAGTCAGTGCTAAATCTTTGAGCAGTTAAGATTTGGAACTGACTGAAAAACAGGAAACCTTCTAGTAGTTTGGGCCACTAAAAGTGGAGGCATACTTCAGTCTTTCAGAGTCAGCGTTGACCATCTTCAAAGTATGTCCAGAACCTGACCACTGTTTGTTTTAAATTTTTTTTAATTTAATTTAATTTTTTTAATTAAATTTTATTGAATCGCCATGTGGAGGGTTACATAGTTCTCAGGATTATGTCAATTATACAATACTCAAACACCCTTCCCTTCACCAGTGCCCCTATTCCATCACCAACCACCCCAGTATACCTCGCACCCTCCCCCACCCCCATCCCCGTCCTTGTAATTGATAAGTTTCACTTAGTTTACGCTTTATCTTGGTTACATTCTGTGTTTCAACACATAACTCGCTATTGTTGCTGGGGTTTCCAGCAAGTCCCATTGTTTGTTACATAACTTTTCTATTTTTTTCTCCCCTCGACCCGCGCCACCGAGTTCACGCCTGTTTAGTATTCACCACGCTGCCTGACAAAGGAAAAAAAAAAACGGAAAAGATGGTTATTTCCTGTCATCAGCCGGCGTGGGACTCTGGCTTAGTTGATAGTCTGGTAGAAAGTCTGCAGTTTCTGGAACCAAAAGTAGTGTGCTGGTATCGGCCCCGGCTCGAGATTCCACCAGCATCCCGCTGTTCCATGTACATAATACTTTATTCCCTTGTATCCCATTCCCATGCCACCAGGTCCGTGTCAACTTAATGGACATCATACTATGGTTAACGCCACGCCGCGTTTCTTCCCGAGAAAGAAGGATATTTCTTCTCAGCTGGCGTGGGGATATGGCTTAGTTCAATCTAGAGAGATGGCTACCATTTTGGTTGCCTTCAATATTTCAACAAAAAACTTACTATTCTTGTTAGGGTTTCCCACCAAAGTCCAAACCGTTAAAAGGGAACCATTTCATATTGCTGATGATTAGATGACAGAAGTTCGTGCGGCCGCTGCCGCGGCCGCGCGGTTTTGGGTTTCTGTATAAAGTCCAGGGAAAATTCTGCCTGAAATTCTATCACTACAATCTTTTACCCTTTTATGGTGCTCATAAGATGGGAAAACCTAGAGAAATACCGGGCCCCCGCACGGGCGGAAGTGGGAAAGCTCCCTTGTCCTCCTCAGTCATACTGGAGCTGAGGGCGCGGCGAAGTGGGAAAGCCCACGTGGCTGCACTCTCTTTAAGTGTCCGAGGTGGGCGGAGACCGGTACTTCCCCGCCCTCGATCTCCCGCCAGCAACGCGGCGCATTTGGGTGCGTGTCTCCATTTTGTGCTCAGAGAAGTGGGGTGGAGGCTGTGCTGTGCCCAGGAGAGGTTGAGGGAGAGAGAGAGAGATTAAAAAAAAAGAGAAACGCTGGGCCCCCGCACGGGGGGCCTGGCGGAAATGCTCAAATCACATACTGCAGGTTGCTGGTGGGCTGCTGGTGTCCAAAGCAGCTCCCTTGTCCTCCTCAGTCATACTGGAGCTGCGGGCGCGGCGAAGTCTGTTTGTTTTAAATTTTCATGTCTTAGCTTTGTCCACATTATCCTAAAGTTTATGAAACTGCAGAGACTTCTAAAAATATTTCTTGCTTTTAGTTTTGAATCCCACAATCAAGCTTATTAGATTAGCAACAATAATGATCTTGATAATTTGTCTTATCACAATAATACTTGAAATTTTTTTCCACAACACATTCATAGCACAAAGCCCAACTGCTCACAGTAGCTTATGAAGCGTACACTATCTCCTTACCTTAGTTACCCCTTTTTGTGATCACATTTTATCCTTACTGTTTGATATTTTTGTATTACCTAAGTGTTGTAAACTGAGAAGTTAGACGCAAACCAAGTTGCAAAACCTAATAACTTTACAAAATTGGCCATGAAACTTCATTTCTTGTCTGTAAACTAACCTAATAGTATTTGACTCAAAATTTTTTTGTAAAAAGATTGACAATATTTCATAGGCTATACCAATTGGTACATGCTAATAATTTTTTGTTTTTGTTTTTTTTTTTACTTTTTGGGTTGTACCCAGAAATTCTCAGGGGTTACTCCTGGCTCTGCACAGAGAAATCACTCCTGGTAGTGCTGGGGGACCATATGGGATGCCAGGAATCGAACCTGGTAGGCCACATGCAAGGCAAATGCCATCACTGCTGTACTATCACTCCAGCCCCTGACAATCAATTTTAAAAAAAGATTTATACTTTAATGTGAATTCAATTCCAAAAACAATATAGTTATTTTCAATTCAACTTAATTTTTTCTCTTATTTTTAAATTTTATTAATATAATTTTATTATTTAATTTATTTTCCACTCAGGCAGACTAGATCTTTTTTTTTAATCTTGGAAATAAGTTCTTTTTTATAATAAAATTTATTTAAATTAAAAATGTGAAAGTCAATTTTTAAATAACCTAAGTAAATAACAATTGAGATAGTATGTTAATATGACAAAATAGATCATATATCAATATTGAGAAGGTATACTAAGTATCTTACTGGATAAATTATTTTTAGTGTGTTAAGACAATATATTGTAATTGCATCAAGGTTTCTTAATATAAGATAGCTGATATAGAGAGCTTTAGCAAGTTCTTCCTTGTTCTCTTTGTTCAATTATGGAAGATACAGAAAATACTGCAATAACTTTTTTTTTACTGTATATTATTCTTTAAGTTATATGAGGTTTAAAGTTAATAGCAGAATATTTTCAGTAACACTATCTGCAATTGACATTTGCACTGAGGATTTCAGCAGCTGTTTCTGTTTTATGTAGGTGGCAGAAAGGAAAAGAAATAATTTGTATGTTTTCATTAGTGGATTTCATTTTTAAAGAAATGGAAGAGGTGGTTTATTATTATGAATATGGTTCTATGAATTAAATTTTGTAAAAGATTATCAAGCCTATTTGTGAAATGGAAGAGCCACCAAAGTACAAGTCCACTGGTTGGCATCTGGCCACAAATTAATGGTTTTATTGATATGCTATTTGAAAATATGTTGTATAAGTATTTGAAAACTTGAACTTTTCTTGCAATGACTTTGACTTATTTGTGTATGAGGATAGAATACAAATAGAATATACAATACAAATATAGTATAAAAGTACAAATATTTAATTGACCTATTTAGATAACTATTTAGTGTCTTTACTCTCTCATGAATATGAAATTTTAGTGATACGCTTATTCATTTGTTCAGCAAATACAATTGAAGTTTTGAAATGCATTTATTATCTGTCATGTGTAATAAAGCAGATTGTTCCCTCGGAGCACAGAGCCCACAGAGCTCCAGTGAAACTTGCTCCTGAGCACTTCCAGGTGCACCTCCAGATCCCCCAAAAGTAAATAAAATGTAGATAAAGTAGGTAGTCTGGAGAGATAGTACAACAGGTAGGTTACTGGCTTGGCAGCTGACCCGTTGTGATACCACAGAGTACTCCACCAAGTACCACCAGGAGTGAATACAAGGTAGGAATAAGCCCTGAGCATTGCCAGGTGTGTCCTAGGACACCAAAACCATATACACCATATGTACCCACCATATGTACACATATTACTTTAACCATAATTCAAAAAAGAATGAATACCTTTATTGATCTCAAGGATTGTCAAAATGTTTAAATTGATGAAAGATATTTACAAGTTTGGAAATATTTGTTTTTCTGCTAATGGAATATAAGAGAGGAAAGGAAGTAAGAAAGAAGGATGGCTTTTCAGAGTCTGACAAGGTGTTTTAATAAAAATATAAAGAGAGTTTTATGAATCACTCTCTGTTTCATCCTAATAGTAAACACACCTTATTTCTCTTGTTTGTCTAGACTGCTATGTTTTCATCTTTTCTTAAAATGAGAAGATGAATAAAATTTAAAAATATAATTTTAGTTATTCCTATAATATGGGTCAGGCACTGCTCAAGAGAGTTTACTTGATTTGATATGTATTTCATCACAACGACATTATTTTATCACAGCAACATGATTGATTTCCATATAAATATCTTACTTATAGATTTAATGTTACCTGTCTAAGGTCACAAATACCTGTGAAATTTTTACAAAGAAGTAAAATTGGATAACATTTTAATTCTATCACTACCCATTTGCTTCATGCTGAAAAATTTTAAGAGTACTATGCACACTATTATACACACATTTGTATGAAATGTGTACAGGCCATGTAAATTATCCAATTGTTTCTAAGTAAGTTTTGCTTTATGCAAGATAATTTATTGACTTGTGAGATCACAGAGCTGTATGGAATTCAAAAGTGCCACTGAGGTAAGAGGGAGGGTTTTATATATATATATATATATATATATATATATATATATATAGCAGAGCAGTTGACCTTAGGATCAGCAAAGAAAAAGATAAAACGAAGACCCATTAATTGCAATGGAAAACTTAAAATAAATTTCTCATTTAAGAGAGGACTTTTGGGACTAGAGAGAGAACAGAAGAAGGCAAAGCACTTTCCTTGCATGTGGTTGAATCCAGTTTGATGCCTGGCTCCTCATATGGTTACTAAAGCACTGCCAGGAGTGACCCATGAGCACAGAGTAAGCCCTGAGTATCACAGGGTATGCTGCACTCCCTCCAAAAAAAAGTGAGAGAAAGGGCTCCTAATAAAGTTTCATTCATTAACCCAGGGTAGTCATAACCATTTATGTTTCTGAATAGAAAAGGAGGGAAAGTAAATTTAGCCTTTTTGTGTGGGGAGGATAGTACTAAGTAAAATATTAAAGACGGAATTGTTCCTGGACTTGTGAAACCACTGGGGAGTTTACAGAAGGCTGTGCAAATGTTTCATAGCAACAGTTGCCAATTAATGTCCCTGGGACTCCCACTTCAAGTTCAATTTTACTAAAGAATATCTCAGAATAAAAATGTATTGTGACACATAGAAATCAATTCCAAGAGTGAAATACCATGGATGTCTTTTACACCCAAAAAAGTAAGACTATAAGAATATCAGATAAAACTCTAAATCAAGTATGTTTTAAAATGAAAACATAAGATAAAGATAAAGAAGGAATAAAATTATATAACAATGTTTAAAGATTAGGTGGCTTTCAAAATAATGAATGTAATGTATAAGAAAAATATATAAACCATAAAAATTTATGAATCATAAAATATATAGATCTCTAGAAATATGTGTAGGTGCATGAATAAACACACACACTTGTTGCAATTTAATGGAAAGATAATGTCAAACAAATGATGAGAATGACAAATCATAGACATATTTGGGCAGTGGAGTAATTGGTGGCAGACATCTTTGGATAAAAATTATTCCAGAAAAAAATGTGAGAAAATGTCTTCAAAGTGCTTTGGGGAAAATCATTGTCTATTTAGAGATATCTCTATACCTATGTCATCACTTAAATTCTAAGGTGAATGCAGAGAGTTCAAGAAAAGTATTATAAAGTTGAGCACATTTAATCATCAAATAATTTTTCAAAAATGAATACAATGATATGTAAGTAAGGTAAATTTAGAAAAGTTCATTTGAAAAACTAGATTAATAGTATGTAGAGTATTTTGGGTAAATTTTAATTGTAAAAATCAGAAGTAAACACGTAAATTTGGTGGGAAATAAAAATACTACAAATAGTTCTAAAATAATATAGCACAATAAGATGCAATGATGGGGTAGTAATAAAATGATCAATTGTACACCTGATTAATCTTAAAAGTTAAGTTTAAAAATTGAGGCTTTTGATGATTTGAATACAAATTTTTATTTTGAAGCATAGAAATGAAGATAATGTTACATAGGTATGTAAAAACAAAACACCAACAAAGGGGCACAGAAATATTTAATCACAGATTTATATATTGTGATTCAGATATTAATGATTTCTTTGGGTTGCATGTCAGTTAAAAAAAAAAGAATAGGTTTTTATGTACCAATAATCAAAATCAAATAAGTAATGACAACTGCAATAGAAGGGAAAAAATAGATTCCTACCTGACAATACAAATGCTACTTGACTGGCTTATTTATTTACTTTGAGGTAAATGTTTTATAATACTGTAATTTATGAACTAGAGCGATAGCACAGCCGGTTGGGCATTTGCCTCGAACACAGCCAACCCAGGTTCGATTCCTCTGTCCCTCTTGGAGAGCCCGGCAAGCTACCGAGAGTATCCCACCCGCACTGCAGAGCCTGGCAAACTACCCATGGCATATTCGATATGCCAGAAACAGTAACAACAAGTCTCACAATGGAGATGCCCGCTAGAGCAAATCGATGAATGGGATGACAATGCTACAGTAAATTACAGATTCATGCATACATCATTTGAATACCACACGCACTACCAGAATTCCAGCTTACCTTCACCAATGTTCCAGATTCCTGTCATTGACCCCACTGAACCCCCATCACCAGGTAAACTCAGTTCTGTAGATCAACTTTCCGGTTCTCCTGCCTTTGGCCATTCATTGCTCCCTTTACTATGTATATTTATTTTATTATCAGAGATTATGTTTTTAATGGTCTTTTTAAAAGTTAAGCAAATCTTCAAGTATTTATGTTTGTTTAATTTCCAAGTGCTTTAGATTTTTTTCTGTTTTTGATTAATTTCCATTTACAGAACTTTGTGATCTGAGAGGATATTTGATATGGTGAAAAAAATAACCATTAAGGAGAAAAATACATATGAACTTGAATAGGAAAATCTTCTTAAATATTCATACACATCTAATTGAAAACATTGATAAATTTCATTGTGGTTAAGATTTTTGTCGACTCACATGTTAAAACAATAAATAAAACTAAAGCCAAAGACTAGTCAAAAACTAGAAGCAGAGATTTTCAATGATTGTAATAAGCAAAAAATGTGTTCATAAGGTAGGATAACCTTTTATAAATCAATATGGAAAAAATAACCTAACTTAAAAAGGAAAAGGAAAAGGTTATCGATAGAAGGAAATTCCATAAACATGTGAAAAGATGCTAAATTTCACTAGTTATCAGGAAAATGTACATCAAATGTATAAGGAGCTATTATTATACATTTAGAAAATGTTATGTTTGGCTATAGTACACCATTTAGAATGGAGAACTCATATAACCTTCTTATATAAACTGGAAAGAAAATTTAAGTATAATATTACACATATGGACACATTTATTAGGTAGGTAGACACATATTATGTACCACCAATTATATTTTTGAGGTTCCTAAAAGTGAATTTGGTTGAGGTGTGGTGGGTTGGAAGATTTTGCTATTATATTCTTAAAGACAGGAAAGGATCTTTGGTTATGGGTGTGTATAATAATACTATAATCCTAAAACATACAAATAATTACACTCCTGTGAGCCAATATTACCTAAATAAAATGTTCATTGAGTAATTAATTTTAATTGAATATGTTAAAATGTGTTAGGTAAAGGAGTGAGTGTTCCATTGCTTTCTTACTGTTCTGGTTACCAAAAGAATGTCATATATATAGTCAAACACTGGAGGGATAGTTTAGATGATTTTGAGAGTGTGAGGAAAAAAGAAATTTAATCATTTGTAATGACTCAAAATATTTTTATTTCACACTCATTCATGATTTATTTTTTAAACAAAATGTTAGTTTTAACATAGTGATTTTTATTTATATCAATATGGATTCTCCTTTTAAAAGATCATTTTTCTACTATTTTATGTATATATATTATATACTTATATATAATATATATAAGTGCAGAGACATTTATCTACTAAACTTTGCCTATGTATATATTGTCACTAGTTTTTGTACTCTTTCTATCTATAATTATATTTTTTGACTTATGTCATATAAAAAAGAAAAACTACATTTTTTTCTTAAGTTCCCACATTAATTTTTATACATATGTTACAATGTCATTCTACATTGAAGTTTATTTATATTTGTGTGTGTGGCTTGAGGCATGAGCCCAAAGCTGCTTAAAAGGATTAATATTGCATCTCAATCTCAGCTGCTGGGGTCAGCTTCTGTCATATGAGACATATTAAAAATGAGATTATAAAGGAAAAGATCTGTCCAGATTCTGATGATATACAGATGGAAAGCTCCTGAAAAAACTACTTTCCTTATACAGTAGAGCTTCTAAAGTTATTAATCTCAATCAACAAGGAAATGGATAGAGAATATTAGGATTTACTACAGGCAGCTGCTGCCTGTCCCTGCTACACCTGTTTGTATACAACATATTTGTATAACCATGGCACTCACATCATTCCGTTGGCACTCTTCAGAAGTCATTTTTGTGGGGCTGGGAGTGATTGTACATCAGGTAAGGTGTTTGTCTTGTACAGGGCCTACCTGGGTTTAATCCCCAGCACCCCAAAGTGTCCCTGAGAACTTCCAGGAGTGATCTCTGAGCCCAGAGCTAGAATAAACCCTGAACAATTGCAAGTCTGATCTTAGAAACTGTATCACTATACCACTGTCATCCCTATGCTCATAGATTTGCTTGAGCATGCACCAGTAAAGTCTCCATTGTAAAACTTATTTACTGTTTTTGACATACTGAATACACCACAGGTAACTTGCCAGGCTCTGCCATGTGGGCAGGATACTCTCGGTAGCTTGCTGGGCTCTCCAAGAGGGGTGGGAGAATCGAACCTGGCAATGCACAGGGGTTAGTCCTGGCTCTGCACTCAGGAATTACTCTTGGCAGTGCTGGGGGATCATATGGGATGCTGGGAATCGAACCTGGGTTGGTCACATGCAAGGCAAACGCTCTACTCGCTGTGCTATCGCTCCAGCCTGATCTAAGAAACAAACAAACAAAAAGTCATTTTGCTAATGAAAATGTCTAGATATGCTCTGTTGATGCTTTCTGTTTTTTTTTCAATCTTGTGGGGTTTCCTATTTTGTCATGCACATATTCCACAAATGTACTTTGGATTTGATGTGACATTGTGCTAAACATCTTCATGCAACAACTGGTTCCAATCCTATCCATACTTACTTTCCTACACACAATTATATTCTAAGGAATAATAGTTGGTTTTCTTTGAAGTTATTTTTTTGAAGAATTCAAATTTGTAAAATTAGTAATCTCCTGGTGAGGTATGTGAGTTGAAGTTATTAAAGCTCACTTAGTATTTAATGTAAAAGTAAAAGTAAATAAAATAATTTTATCTTCGCGTCTCCATTTTAGTGACTTAGAGAAAGTTTTAACTTATGAAGAGACTTTAAAAATGTATTATGTGCCAGTTCTACTAGCATTCTTTGATTCCTGCTATGGTATCACTATTTTTAAAGCTCAACATTTTTTCTTACCTCTTTATTGTAGTATTTCATGTTAAAAAACAAAATTTCTACTAATTAATTTAAGGAGGACTCCCTCCCAACCCCTTAATCTACATTGTATGGTGTCTGAATAGTCTTTTAATGATAATAGGGCTTAGACAAATTTGTAGGCAGGAATAATAAATACTCTTAGCATCTCGCAATATGGTGCTACTGCTGAGTAGCTCTTTGAAACTACGCAGGAGTTATCATTTATTTATTTGTTGGGTTTCTGTGCTGCTTTTTCTCCAGAGTACAGTATGTGATGTCGAGAAGTTTGCTGAGGGTTGCCTATGGTTATCAAAAGGAGATGAAAGGGAAGGGGAGTTTGTAGGAGTATGAGAACAGAGTGAAAGAAACTAAAGGCAAAACTGCTTTAGGTGGTAGCTAGAAATATTTGAGGTGGCAGGAAAATCTGGGCTGCTCCAGTGGTGCTACTGTTGCTTTTTCAGGAATACTGAGTCATCTTACCTTAGTCTATTGTGAGCACCAAACATTCCTGCTCAACACACACATGGAAAGTCTCATACACTCATAGGGTAGGGATCATACACTCACAGGGTAAGGGGTCATACACTCACAGGGTAAGGGTCACACACTCATAGGGTAGGGATCAGACACTCACAGGGTAAGGGGTCATACACTCACAGGGTAAGGGTCACACACTCATAGGGTAGGGATCAGACACTCACAGGGTAAGGGGTCATACACTCACAGGGCAGGGGGTCATGCACTCACTGGGTAAGGATCATTCACTCACAGGGTAGGGGGTCATACACTAGTAAGAAGGTGCCTTTGAATCAATATGCCTGGGACCAGAAATTGTATGTGGTTAAGGCACACACATGGCTGCTTTCAGTTTATCTCCACATCACATTTAGTCTCCTGAGCACTGCCAGGAGTGTGGTACCTGAGCGAAGAGCCAAGAATATGCCCTGAGCACCACCAGGTGTGGCCCAAAACAAACCAAAAAAAAAAAAAAAAAGAAAGACATAAAGCTTGGGGAGAATAAAGAAACAAATTAGGGGCAAAATGCTTATTGGGAGCCAGGTCATTCTTGAACACATTCTTCCATGAAACATACACTGATTGGGCTAAATGGCTAAAACGTGAACTGTAATAATCATTGCTCTATCCTACCCTGTCTCATCTACCTCCAGTGGTCTGTGAGGATTTTCAAAACACATTATCATTTGACATTTGGTTGACTCAAAAGTGACCCCTCTGAGGGCAGATACCCAGTGACGTGGACTGAGTGGAGGGAGTTCTTTCCCAAGTAGCTACAAACACACCAACACTCGCCCTTGGGGCACTTCCGTCAGATCACCTAGAAAACACTTACTGGACTAAACCTCATTTATGTCACTGAAAGGAAGTTTCCTTTCTGATATAAACAGGGTTGGTTCGTTTTCTTGCTTGTCCTCTATGGAAACATTCTCATTGGGTGACATATTAATCTCTAAAAATTGACTTTCCCTTTAAAACAGTCTTGAAAAGGACTATTTTCCTTTAAAATACTTTTGACTTACACTATCTTCTAAATCCTAATAAGATCATGAAAGTTGGAAACATCTAGTGGTCACATCAAATGTGAATATTTTTCAAAGTAAAACAATTTAAGAGCTACCATAAATCTGCCTTTGCCAAAGTGACACTACAATCTTCCATGTGGCAGGATTATCTCTAGAGGGAAATAAACAACTCTGGAATTAAAAAAGAAATAGATCACTCTTAGTTTAAAGGTAAATTTAAAGTGTTCTCCATATCTTAGCCCCACAGCGGAAAAAAATCTGTGTTTAAGGTAGAACTGATGAGTTTGAAAATGATGAAAAAGAACCTTTGTTTGAGCATTGGTGGGAGATACACTTGATCTTGCTCGTGTTCCTCTTTGCCCTTTAGCCGTCAGCCACCCAAAAGTGGGGGTTGTTCCCTCACCCCCCACCCCCGCAAGCTGAGGCTAAGGCTGGTTAGTACTCAGAGATAGGACTTTCTTTGGACCAAATGGAAGAGGAGGAGGCTGCGGCCCTGATGCTCTCGGCACAGTACTCCCTGCCGGACATCAGGAGGTGCAGGCGCGGGGCCACCTGTTTGGGCCCGCTGGGGTGAGGTTCCCTGTGACCCCGCCTCATCACTTCTGGCAGCTCCTGCATTGGCTGCTGTTCCTTGAAGGCTGTGTGTTAATCTGTCTTTACTGGCCGCCTGCACGGACCGTCAGGACAGAGGGAAGGCGAGCAGGAGAGCAACTGCTGAGTCTCGGTGGACTAGGTCACTGCAGTGGCTCCCGAGGCTCCTGGAGTTTGCGGGTGGCAGAGCCGCTGAGCTGCAGGCACAGAGCTAGCGGGAGTGCGTGTGCGCCGGCCTCGCCCGGGCCTCCTGCAGGAGCATGCGAATCTACCTGCAGCCTGGCCAAGCGGGACCGCCCGGCTCCCCCACCCCGCCTCCTCCCCCCCGCGCCCTCCCCTCGGCAGCAGGAGAGGAGAGCAGAGAGCAACAGCCCGCAAGTGACAGCGCCGGCGCGAGCCCGTTTCCCAGCCGGGGTGGGAAGTTGCCTGTGCAGCAGCCTCATTGTGAAGCCCCGCCACGGGCATCACTATGTTCGCCTCCATCTGGTATGCCAAGAAGCTGGGGCGCAGGTTCGTGCACAACGCCAGGAAGGCGAAATCAGAGAAGGTAGGGAAGGAGTCTGGGGGAATTACCTTTTGATTCGACAGCTGCCTTCTCTGGACTGTTCGGAACCTGAGCACACAGGCAGCCTTATGAGCTCAGGCTGGCAGGCAGCCTCTCGCCAACAATCTCGTCCGTGCATGCTACTTGCAAGGGGGTCAGTGGGAGCTCCCTACTTGGAAAGCAGCTTTGCTGCTTAAGCAGAATCGCTGGCGATGGGAAATTCCGGGGGAAAATCTTCGGCTGTAGAGTGTCTCGGAGACTCGGCGTTCTTTGAAGTGGTAGGGTATGAGAGCAGTTAGGGAGTGGAAATTTCAGCTCCTTCAGGGAGCCCTTCTAGTAAACTTGTTGCTAGACTGCATTTTTCTTGTTGCTAGAGCCTTTGCTTTTTCAGGAGAGTCTTAAAAATCCCCCAGCCTTTCTGCAGCACTTGTGCCCTAATGTGGATCCTGGGTGTACATATTTGGGACTTTCAGTGACTGAAGACTCCACAGCAGTGCTCTATACTTGGAACAAAGCCACCTATGCTGCCTGTTTTCAATGAGTGAAGGTGATATGCATAATCAGTGGTAGTTTTAGAGAAAGGCATGTCATTTCTTTCAGTCAGCAAGATTAGTTTCCAGGAAACCTTGTGTAGTTTTGTCTCACAAGTTCTCTTTCTTTCTCTAAGATACTAAAGTGAACTGTAAGTTCCAGAGGCTTGTTTCTCTAATGTGTGTTAGGCGTTCAGAGGCACTGGCCAGCCTATTTTGGAAATCAATATCCAATTTGATAGGTGCTGGGGGAAATTCCCAAGGTACAGCATTTGGTGAACTCAGATTTTTCCTACTCTTCTGAGATGTGGTTTTAAATCTGCTGGTGACATTACCCCAGAGATAGTTGTTTGCTTGTTTTTTTTTTTTTCCCAACCCAAGGTATAGCCCATCCTCTCAAGTGCAAAGGTTTCTGTACTTGAATTTGCTGATTTTCCATCAGAGGGGCAATGTTGATAAAATGAACAAATCATCCAATGATCCAGTGATGACCAAGCTGTGATTGTGAAATGAGAGAGCATTAGAGTTCTGACTTTACCTTTTTAAAAATCCAGATCTAAGGATTCTAGTATGATAAACATGTTATTTAAAGATGCTTTTGGTGGGACAGGGAGAGAGATATGTGATGTAGAATTGACTCTTTCCTATTTTTATATAAGAGCTTTGCAAACCTAACTATCATTATTACTCTCTAGCAGCAGAATTGGGGTTTGGGGGATACTTCTTTTGTTTTATTCTTAAGAATTTTTTTAAAGGAAAATCAATTGTAAGTAGATCTTTTATTGTAGAACATGTTTCCAAAAATGTGCCTTCTATGAAAATTATAGGTTGCATAGCTGAGAAGACTGTCACAGACCACAAATGGCTCTGAAAGCTATCGGGAAATAATGTCTTATGCCAAATTAGTATGGTAAAGAAAAGTTAAATCTCCCAGTGACACTAAACTCAAGCTTGGGCCTGAATGTGGGCAGCAGTAGCTCTCAGAAATTCAGTGTATGGGACCTATAAACAATAAAGTACTGTGAGCTTCTAATTCTTGAATGTAGGAAGAAACTCACAAGGGAGTCTGGCATCTATCATTTTTGTGATAGCTAAGGTGTAAAACAAGTAAGAAGAAACCAAATATAGGATTAGGGGTTTAAGATGATTTTTAAAGATACTTATAGAATAATAAAATAAACATAGAAGTGAGGTTTTGCTCTTTTGAGCAGTAATGACCAAAGGGAAAAATATTGACTTTGATATTGAGCTAGTAGGAGTTCATTTTGAGCAATAGATGATGATTAGTAACAGGAAAACATCATTCTCCTCATGGAATTATATTCACAGGGTTTCTGGAATAAATTAATATCTTGAACAATGAAGACCTCAGTCAATGCCTGATAAATAGAAATAGTTTATTCTGTGTACCTAATTTTATAACATGGTTATTTGTACCATTGTCATTAATTAGCATTTTTCCTAATGAATCCATAATATACTTTAACTGAGAAGGCAGTTAACAAAATAATACTAGGGTTGAATAATGCTGTCATGCTTTATTATAAAATGGAGGAAATTTTTAAAAGTTAGATTCAAAAATCTTACCTTTATTTACCAGAAACATGTTTATTTAGAATATAACCCATAGACTTAAATGTGGAAGAACTATTGAAATATTTTGAACATGTTTTAGCATTAGAGGGTATGAATCTGTATCACAGAAAGATTGTAATTTTTGTTTCATTACTTTCTGTAAATGTTGGTTCATTTTTTGCAATAAGTAACAGAGTTTATTCCTTACCACTCTAGTTAAACAACCTATGCCCATTATCACCCATCAGTCCTACTTTAGCATTCAAGTATGATCTTGAAAGTATATTCCTTGAGGCTGGGGTTAATTGAAAAGCTAATTGGGAGTGTGCAAGCCTAAATGTCATCCCCAAACATACTGCATGCCTTATTCATGGTTGCCTGGATTACTGTTTTGCCAGTACAATTAAGTAGCAATATGAAGTGCAATCAACATTATTATCATCACAACA
This sequence comes from Sorex araneus, assembly GCF_027595985.1. NCBI lineage: Eukaryota > Metazoa > Chordata > Mammalia > Eulipotyphla > Soricidae > Sorex > Sorex araneus. The sequence continues at coordinate 276,521,430 of NC_073313.1, read as the reverse complement.
ATAATATATTAATGATAGTACATGTTCACGTACATTTTGATTCAGCTGCTATCTGTGTAGTTTTATTTTATTCTCACAGCAATTCTACATAGTATAAATTATTATTATTGAGTCATAAATCATACAGTAGCTAGTCTGAGGTCACAAAATTAGTTGTATGAAGTGCTGGGATTTGAATTGGAGTGAGTTCATCCAAGCTATTTGAAAAATGTCCTAATCTCTAACATTCTCATCCATCCACTTGTCTTGTTGGGATAAGATTAACAATCCTTTCTGATCTTATCCCCAAATTTTGATATTAGAATTACAAAGTTACAAAGTTTACTGATTCAATCCTTCCCTTCCCAGATAAGTCTATCCATAGCTATTTTGAATAGACAGTTATCTCTTCTGTTATAAAACACTATAGTCTCCTTGTTCTCCTTAGTTAGAGAGTATAACAATCATTATTTAGTCACATGTTATTAATTTCTAATCACTAGTTATCATATCATCATAGACTAAATATTGGCACTTGTATTCATTACTTATTCTATAGAAAATAAAGACGATTTTATAAAAAATAACCCAAATACCTGTCAATTTTATATGCACTTTCTTTTTTAGAATGATTCAAAGATATCTAGTGATTCAAAATGTATTTTTCTAAAAAGGAAAAGCAAATGAGTTTGTTATTCTTTTGGTTAAAAGATTGTGCATACCAACAGATTATGTGACCAAAATGTTTTTAAATGTGATTATCTGAGAAAATATAAGCTGTATGACTGAAGTATAATGTCTTTAGGCAAATAATGATTTTCTTTTTATGGATCTGAATTATATGCCATTAATTCAGATTTAGTATATCACTTTTGTGTCTGTTTGTCACATTTCAACTTGAATAGCTTAATTTATTCAACCTCAGTGAATATTGCTCTAAAAGGAGAACTGAAGATGCTTTAAGATAAGTAAAAAAGGTATGTTTGTGGCATAACAGTTGAAATATAAATATCCATTCCCTGTTCAGAATTGCTTTTTTCATTTGCCTTTGTTTTAATTTATTATTTTGTCTTATAGCTTATAATATGAAAAGTGAGTATATGGTGCATTAGGAAAAACTAGAAACAGGATGAATGAGATTGTCAGTGATATATATTCTAAGAATGATGTAACAGAGCCCAAATATCATGACATTAGGCCATAATCACCTTGGAGAATCCGTTAAGAATCAAAACAGAGACTCTATGCTCCTCCCCATTTAAACAAAACACATCAATTCTATATAAGCTAATGTGAAGTATAATTTAGTAATGCCTTTGCTGGCAGTATAGCAATGAGAGAGGAAAAAATTGCCCTTGGTGATATTGTCATCACATTAAAAACACTGAATTTAAGGTAAGTATTTACAGGGATGACATTAACTTATTGCTTTTTTTGTTTCCCAGCTTGAAATTACTCATTTGGCTTTAATCACTCAAAAATAATATTAATGTTTTAGCAGAATTTGAATGCCCATAGAATACCTTCTAAAGCCCTTAGCATTATTTTTTAAAAAGATTCAGCATGATCTATGTGGCCTCTGCTTTTGTTCTTCCTGTAACACCATGTCACCTTTATTCATAGGCTCTCTCAACTCAGTGTTCTAAGCTTTCAAATATTTTAGTGTCTCTTGCTTCTAGGGTTTTGCATTTCTTGTGTGGCTGACTAGTAAACCACAACATAGATGTATACCTCACTGATTAATTACACTGCAACTTTAATAGCAACACCATCATACCATCATACGTCCATACAGACCAAGATGTGTCTTCCATTAGTTCCCATAGAAGTTTGTGTTCTGGCTGTAATGGTTTCCTCCATCTTCCTCCTCCTCCTCCTCCTCCTCCTCCTCCTCCTCCTCCTCCTCCTCCTCCTCCTCTTCCTCCTTCCTCTTTCTTCTTCTTCTTCTTCTTCTTCTTCTTCTTCTTCTTCTTCTTCTTCTTCTTCTTCTTCTTCTTCTTCTTCTTCTTCTTCTTCTTCTTCTTCTTCTTCTTTTTCCTTCTTCTTCTTCTTCTTCTTCTTCTTCTTCTTCTTCTTCTTCCTTCTTCTTCTTCCTTCTTCTTCTTCTTCTTCTTCTTCCTTCTTCTTCTTCTTCTTCTTTCTTCTTTCTTCTTCTCCTTCTTTTCCTCCTCCTCATCCTCTTCCTCCTCCTCCTTTCCCCAAAATGAGTTATATAAACTATTTATTAGTTATATTATTCATTAAAATATTTTGTTTTACAAATTATAAAAATAGTTTGTATAAGAAAATGTACCAGATGATTGTAAACTATATTATACATTATTTTCCTGTGCAGATCAGTCTCACTTAGCATTCTAAGTCTCATCTGAATATAGGATGTAAAATGAATTGTGTCAAAATAAATAAATATGAATATTATAAAAACTGAACTAAAAGTTATAATTAAACTGAACCATTTAGATTGCCAAAGAGCAAGCTTTAAGAGTCCTTCTTCCTACTGATATATAGTTATATGCCTTAATAACAGTTTTTAACATTTATTGATTTCTTTCTATAAACTGAGCACTGTGCTAATATAAGGATATAGTAATATCATCATCATTATTATTTCTTTTAGAGAGAAAACACATCAGACATCAGCAATAGGTGGCTAGCATTAGATACTTTGCCCAACTTTAGATTTCAAGTTTATAGTCCATAAACAATACTCTTTACATATGTGTGCCTATATACTTATACATATATAATGCTATATATAATATAATATAGCAAATAGTATATTGAATATATATTGTGTGTTTGTCATGATCCATATATCAACTTTATTTTCTGTATGAAAGATAAATTTTTAAAAGCTGATTTCAAAGCAAAATTTGGCTTTAGTAAAATTAGCAATGTCATGGTATTGAAGTTTCTGCAGTCTTTTAAGATCTTCCTTGAATGATAAAATCTTATTTCTGTTTAACCAGAGTAACTTGAGCTGTGAGAGGGGTAAGGCAATCATCATCTCAGTGTCCTTTCTTAAAGCCTCTGAACTTTTGATATTTGATTGGCCAAGAGCAGTGTCTCTGAGTCTGAGTCTAGCTGTGGTGATAGAGAGAATAGGTGTTTGTCCATACTGATGCAGACTTTCAGTTCCCTCTTGACACCTGGGAGATGAATTCAGGGGTAACTTATGATGGCAGACCATGCACACATCTGTTAACAGGAGAAGAGAAGAAGAGAATTTATGGCAAAAGACAAGTCTAGAGAAATGATTATAAAAGTAGAAATAAAGAGTAGGCTAGAGATACAAAGCAAAGATCCAAAATAACTGTCAAAATGATTCTACACAATGGAACACTATGCAGCTGTTAGAAAGATGATGTCATGGAATTCACTTATAAATGGATATACATGGAGAGTATCATGATGAGTGAAATGAGTCAGAGAAGAGGTAAAGACATAGAATAATTGAACTCGTTTGTGGGAAATTAAAAAAGAACATAATACTACACTACTATCCAAGGACAGTAGAAACAATGTCTGGTCCCTAGCTGGAAGTTGGCCTCAAGTGCTGGGGGAGGGGCCAATTGAGATAGAGAAGGGGCCACTATGACAATAATTATTGGAAGTGATTTTTCTGGATGGGAGATGCATGCTGAAAGTGGGTAAAGGACTAAACATGAAGGTCTCTCAGTATCTGTATTGCAAACCATAATGCCCAAAAGTAAAGAAAGAGAGAAAAAGAAGAAAAATGCCTGTCATAAAGGCATGCTGGAAGATAAGGGAGTAGGTGGGAGGGAAACTGGGAACATTGGTGGTGGGAAATGTATACTGGTGGAGGGATGGGTGTTGGAGCATTATATGATAGAGGCCTGATCACGAATGACTTTGTAACCGTATTTCATGATGATCCAATAAAAAAATTAATGTTATTCATTCACTGGTGGAACAGTTGTTGTATGGATCACAATTTTACAGTGGTTCATAGTGCAATTATAAACTAACTGCTCTGGGCCAGAGAGATTAGACAGTGGGCACGGTGCTTGCCTTGCACACACCTGACCTGGGCTTCATCCCTAGCACCTCTTATGGCTCTACAAGTTCTGCCAGGACTAATTATTGTGCATAGAGCCGGAACTGAGGCCAGAACACTGCCAGGTGTGACCAAAAAAGAAGCAAAAGTAAATTAAAAATAAAATACAACTCTAAGACTATGTATGATATCTAATAAAAGAGAAATTTTAAAATATCTTGAATACATCATGACCAGATCTATTTATTAAGCACCCAGTAACAGTGGCATGCGATTTATTGTGTATCATCTTAGTTGGATTTGGTCCTCACGAGAATGTTCTAAGGTTTTCCTGTGATCAACTCTCATTTTATAGACAAGTAATATATAAAATATGGAAGTTTCAAGATCATAAGTAGTGAATCAGCATTCAAAGTCAAATCTGGTTGAATCCAGAGCCTGCCAAACTAATTTCCCATTCCATACACATTTCTGTAGACCTATTTTGGTTTGGATGAGCCAGTGATGTGAAGGAGGATTATATCAAAACAATAACCATCTTTTATCTGTGTTTTCTCTCTTTTGAGTAATTATGTGATTGAAGTTATGACCCTATTTGTCATTGAAAGTCTTTTAGGATCTGTATGTTTATCTTCAATTCATTTATAGATTTTTAACTGCAAGTGGGTTATTTCTTGATTTTGTTTTGCCTTTCATATACTTTGAGAATATTCTTCCCTTACTTGGTATTGTTCAGTGGTATTACAAAGGGTGATGAAGGTAGAACTAGAAATTCTCCCATCCAGCAAGATTAGCTTAAGCAGGGTGATCATTTTATATTTATGTCTAACAATCAGTTATGTGCACAATTATTTGCATGTTTATTATGTTTGTAATACACATGATGGTATTGTAATGCAGAGAGGTTAACAGAGAACTCATGTTAAAATTTAAACATTATATATTTGTTTCTTTTAATCAGAATTGAGTAATGTTTACTCAATTAGGCATTAATTAAACCTTAAATTATTGGGCTGAATGAAAAACTCTGCAATATATTAAAATGAATATTGGTTGAGAGGTTGGTTAACTCTTTTCAGACACCACCTGCTCATCTTGGCTAACTCTCCTAATCTCCCTGTGCCTGAGTAGAGAGATCAACAATGAAATCCACTTCCACCTCTAACAGTGTTTGATTCTAATTCAGATTTGTTATTAGACTGCAGAGCCCTTAAGCAGAAGGAATAAGTCATAGTTATGTGTGTGTGTATGTATGTGCTCTGTACCCAACATAATGCCATACTATCAGGAAAAAAAAACTTTTAAAAATTCACATGAAGTTAATACATACAAGATCTTCTTACTTTCATAGTGAGTAGCTAATAAAAGATACCCCAGGACTACTATTGCTTAATTCCTTTTTTTTTTTACTTGAATAGGGAATATAAAGCACACATATTGCATTGGAATCTGAAGCTTCTTTCTAGTTTCTATGCTGTAGTAAAATAAGTAGTAACTAGTGGATTACCAAGGTCTCTTTAAACACCAACAATGTAATGTCAAACTAATAATTCACAGCTGTTTGGTCCTATATGCCTAAATATTACAGACTAATATTTTACCATAAAATATTTGACTGGTGTCTTTTGAATATCAAAATTATATAGATAATTTTTAATTTATTTATTTATTTATTGAATCACTATGAGAACAGTTATAAAGCTTTCAGGTTTAAGTCTCAGTCATACAATGATCAAACACCCATCCCTTCACTAGTGCACATGTCCCACCGTCAAGAACCCCAGTATACCTCCATCCCACCCCTCCCCCTGCCAGTGTGGAAGATGATTTCCACTTTACTCTCTCTCTACTTTGATTACATTCAATTTTTTGACAGAAGACCCACCATTATTATTTAGAATTTCCCCCCAACACTCAGACCTTCCTTAAAAGGCATCATTAGATAATCTGTTTTCTATTGCTGATAATGAAGAGCGATTTGGATTTTTGGTATTTTAGTAAATAAGTCCTGAAGGATTTCTTCCAAAAGCCACTGGATTCCGAGATTGGTTTGTGTTCCTCTGGAATCATGACTGTTCAGGAGCCGGAGGGGCTGTTTGTGGGAGGCAACTTGGGGTCTTGTCAGGGCGGGAAGAGGGAACAGTTCCACCCCCCATCCCAAGAGGCCCCATGCGTTTTGTCATTGCAAGCTCGTACTTCTCTGTCCAATAGGCTCTGAAAGATGGCAGTCACCATGCTGCCACTGAGGGAAAAAGGCTGAAGGGACAACGCCCTTTCCCACTGGGGTGGCACGGGTCCATAAATTAATTCACAGTCCAGGAGCATTTCTGCCAAAAGTGCTGGGCTCTGAGATTGGAATATAGACAATTTTTAAGTTACTTACTTTTGGACTGAATCATGCCCCCCAAATTTAATACACTGAAGTCCATACTCAATATGATTGTATATGGGGGCATGGATAAAATATTTTAGGAAGTTTTCAGGCTAAGCAATATCATAATGGTGAGTTCCTAATCCAACAGAAAGAAGAATATGAAGGAGAGAGAGAGCAAGAGCGAGCGAGTGAGAGAGAGAGAGAGAGTCTTTCCCTCTTATAAGTTCACCACCAGTGTTATCTTGCTGGATGACTTCAGACAGGATAGGAGTAATAGATGCAGAATATTCTCCTCTCTCATGTGGGACTTAATTATACACACTAGGGTAGCAACAAATGTCACCAAAAAAATAACAGAAGAATTGATCTGCACAATTGAGTTGTTGCAGGGTGGGAGTAGGGGGTAGGGGTGAAAGAGACTGATATTGAAGGAAGGAGATAGGTACATTGGTAAGGAGTGTGGTATTGGAATCCTGTGCATAAAAAATCATTATTAATAGAACTTCATAGAATTTAAATAAAAGTTTTAATTTGAAGAAAGAAAAGACCACCAGTCCTACTAGACTGAGACCATACCATCATGGTCTTATTTATAGAAAGGAGATTTCTCTCCCCCACTCCCCCCCCATCTCTTTTCTCTCTCTCTCTCTCTCTCTCTCTCTCTCTGTCACAGTGTGCATTGAATGTTTGATTAGAAAGTTTAAAAGGGGGTTCTATATTGCTGAAAATTCCTGTTAAACATTGAGTCTGAATCTGTGGTATTTTGTTATGTTAAACAGAGAATCCCATGAAGCTATAGCCATGATCCCATGGTGGTCTAAAATGGTGGTGACTGATGAGTAATATTTTTCTAGTGCTATGAATAAAATTATGACTGCTTGGCATAAATATATGATAAGTTGAGTGATTTTTTTACCTTTAGTATATAACTTTCAGTGGCAGAGCCTGCTACCCATGGCCTATTCGATATGCCAAAAACAGTAACAATAAATCTCACACTGGAGATGTTACTGGTTCCCACTCAAGCAAATCGATGAACAGCAGGGCAACAGTGCTACAGTGCATATAGCTTTCAATCAATATGTAGCCTCTGCAAAGTCATTTGCTCTTGTGGAAGAAATGGGGAAGAATATTAAAACCTGCAATATAATAGAAAGATGAGAAATGTAGAACATAAAGAGAGAATGACCTATTTGGGAAGATCACTGTGTGATTTTTATATATATATTATCTTGTGTTCTAGCCAACAGAGCAAGAGAAGTGAATATGAGGTTTCCCAGCCAGCAAACTTGATAAACTTAGATTATAAATAATACTCATCAAGCACTCCTCTAGACTCACTTGTTGCTCTAGGTTACTTTGATTGATATAGAATTGTTTGGTTGTCCATACTATTCACTCCATAGATGCTCAGAATTGGTTGGGGAAGTTTCTACTATAAGAAATGCTCTGATGTCTCACTTTAGCTTATATAGCAAAAAACCAAATGTGAGAATACTATGAAGTGCATATTCAGTTTCCCTGAAGTTCACAGCAATATCAGACCACATTGCCTAAAACTTTGATAATTCCCCAGCACAGTAAGAGTGAAAACTTACAGAGATCTCTCCAGGCCCCCATAACCAGCCAATTTTACCGGGCACCCCAGATGGAGCAGGCACACTCTCCCTGCCGACCCCAGATAAAATCCAGGTGACCAAGAGCTTCCATAAGCAAGGCCCAGGTATGCGGGTTCCAAGACTAAATCTCCATACCACATGGAGGCAGAGGTGCCAGGCTGTTCCTCCCCAGCTCTTTGCCCACTCGTCGGCCTGGGTGTCACACCCACAATGTACCTCTGGGTGCCATCTTAGCACACCAAGAGCCCTGGTCCAGAGATGCCCAACTGAATCCCCAAATGGATTAGTGCCCTATAGAAATGTCTCTGGAACCCAACCATTTACAATCTAGGACTCCAGAAGCGCGCAGTCGTGGCACCCATGATATTTAAGATGAGAGGTGAACAATAAATGATCTGGCATTTATTTCTGGCAGGAAGGCTTGAATGGTGATGGGAAAATTCGAGCAAAACATAATGCCCAAAAGTAGAGATAGAGTATTGGGGAAATTGCCTGCCATGGTGGCAGTGTGAGGACTGTGATGGGAGTGGGGGGATATACTGGGCACATTTGTGGTGAAAATTGTGTACTGGTGGAGGGATGGGTGCTCAATCTCGAACATGAAAGCTTTGTAACTGTATCTCATGGTGATTCAATTAAAAAAAAGTAATGTGGAGTTCATGCCCAATTCAATCAGCTTAATCAATGGCTGAATATATAGCAGTACTCGGAATATCCCTACACACAACCCCAAATGTATGATCATCTAATCTTTGATAAGGGAGCAAGAGATGTGAAGTGGAGCAAGGAAAGCCTCTTTAACAAATGGTGCTGGAACAACTGGACAACCACATGCAAAAAAATGGGTTTAGACCTTGACCTGACACCATGCACAAAAGTCAGATCAAAATGGATTAAAGACCTCAACATTAGACCACAAACCATAAGGTACATTGAAGACAAGGTCGGCGAAACCCTCCACGATATTGAAGATAAAGGTATCTTCAAAGGTGACACGGAACTAAGCAATCTAGTAAAAACAGAGATCAACAAATGGGACTACATTAAACTAAAAAGCTTCTGCACCGCAAGAGATACAGTGACCAGAATCCAAAGACTATCCACAGAATGGGAAAGGATATTTACACAATACCCATCAGATAAGGGGCTGATATCAGTGGTATATAAAGCACTGGTTGAACTCTACAAGAAGAAAACATCCAACCCCATCAAAAAATGGGGCGAAGAAATGAACAGAAACTTTACCAAGGAAGAAATACGAATGGCCAAAAGGCACATGAAAAAGTGCTCTGCATCACTAATCATCAGAGAGATGCAGATCAAAACAACCATGAGATACCACCTCACACCACAGAGACTAGCACACATCCAAAAGAACAAAAGCAACCGCTGTTGGAGAGGATGTGGGGAGAAAGGGACCCTTCTTCACTGCTGGTGGGAATGCCGACTGGTTCAGCCCTTCTGGAAAACAATTTGGACGACTCTCAAAAAATTAGATATTGAATTCCCATTTGACCAAGCAATACCACTGCTGGGAATATATCCCAGAGAGGCAAAAAAGTACAGTCGAAACAACATCTGCACATGTATGTTCATCGCAGCACTGTTTACAATAGCCAGAATCTGGAAAAAACCCGAATGCCCCAGAACGGATGACTGGTTGAGGAAACTTTGGTACATCTATACAATGGAATACTATGCAGTTGTTAGAAAAAAGAAGGTCAAGAATTTTGTAGTTAAGTGGATGGGCATGAAAAGTTTCATGCTGAGTGAAATGAGTCAGAAAGAGAGAGACAGACATAGAAAGATTGCACTCATCTATGGTATATAGAATAACAGAGTGGGAGACTAACACCCAAGAACTGTAGAAATAAGTACCAGGAGGTTGACTCCATGGCTTCGAGGCTGGCCTCACGTTCCGGGGAAAGGTCAGCTCAGAGAAGGGATCACCAACTACATTGTAGTCAAAGGCCATGTGGGGGAAGGGAGTTGGGGGCTGAATGAGGGCTAGAGACTGAGCACAGCGGCCACTCAACACCTTTATTGCAAACCACAACAGCTAATTAGAGAGAGAGAACAGAAGGGAATGCCTTGCCACAGTGGCAGGGTGGGGTGGGGGGGAGATGGGATTGGGGAGGGTGGGAGGGACGCTGGGTTTACGGGTGGTGGAGAATGGGCACTGGTGAAGGGATGGGTTCCCGAACTTTGTATGAGGGAAGTATAAGCACAAAAGTGTATAAATCTGTAACTGTACCCTCACGGTGATTCTCTAATTAAAAATAAATAAATTTAAAAATAAATAAATAAATAAAAGACAGAGTCACTCCTTTAAAAAAAAAAGTACTCCTACATTAAAAAAATATTGAAAACTGATATGTGGGAGAAAGAGTTAGAGAATTTGGAATGGGCAGTGCTTAGAAAGACAGACAAAAATAATAAGAATCAATCCTTTCCTTAACTTCCTCAGTGTGAATACCTATCTAGGATTTATTATCCTTTGGTTTGTAAGCTCCTTGACTACGTTCTTTGTCAACTTTATTGATCCTTTCCTTAATAAGATTTTATGAATCATCTTACTGGAACATCTAAGAGACAGTATAGAAGTGAAAAACAGTAAAACCAAGTTTAGACCTGAGTAAAAATCATATAGTTTCAGTTTCTTTGTGAAAATGAGAGCATCTATTTTCTTATAAATGCTCTCATATTATGCAAGTGGTAGACCCATCCTTAATGATTATATTTTTAAAAAGAATATTTGAAGTATCTAGTCCATTTTAAGCACTTATTTCCCTCCTTCCTTCCTTCCCTCCCTCCTTCCTTCCTTCCCTCCTTCCTTCCCTTCCTTCCCCTCCCTCCCTTCCTTTCCCTTTTTCCTTTCCCTCCCTCCCTGCTTTCATTCCTCCCTCCCTCCCTTCCTTCCTTCCTTCCTTCCTTCCTTCCTTCCTTCCTTCCTTCCTTCCTTCCTTCCTTCCTTCCTTCCTTCCTTCCTTCCTCCCTCCCTCCGTTCCTTCCTTCCTCCCTCCCTCCCTCCCTCCCTCCGTTTCACTCCCTCCCTCCCTCCCTCTCTTCCTTCCTTCCTTCCTTCCTTCCTTCCTTCCTTCCTTCCTTCCTTCCTTCCTTCCTTCCTTCCTCCCTTCCTCCCTTCCTCCCTCCCTCCCTCCCTTCTTCCCTTCCTCCCTCCCTCCCTCCCTCCCTCCCTCCCTCCCTCCCTCCCTCCCTCCTTCCTTCCTTCCTTCCTTCCTTCCTTCCTTCCTTCCTTCCTTCCTTCCTTCCTTCCTTCCTTCCTTTCTTCCTTCTACCTCCTTTCAGTACTCCATTTTAATACTCTGTATATTCCCAATGAAGATGCAAAGTTGATTTTGATAACTTCATTAATGATTTATTTTGCTCTGCATTATTCTCATGGCCTTCAAAATATACTGGCTCTCTCCCATCCTAGTTTGAAAATATGAGGCAATGTTTAATTACATCTGTTTCTAGTTAGAGATTTGTGGGGAAAATCAATATCTTGAAAAATGAAAACTGGATAAGCATTCTGATTATGAGGAAACTTTTATTTCCTTTGAAATCTGTAGACACGCACATACATTTTCCACACATAGCATTTTAAAGAGTGAGTAATTCTCTGTGGTTGGTGGATGTCAGTTCAGTCATATTGCTTCTTATTTGAAGTGAAATGATATGACTGAACAACTGAGTCAAGTTGCTAAATGTCTAATGGGTAGAGATTTTACCACCTTTATTACTTTGTGTCAGGTTTTAGAGGAATTAGGAAAGAAACAGAAACAAGCAATATTACTTTGAATTTTAGGATCGGAAAGAACATTCCTTTCATAAATGATAATAGTATATTAATCAATCCTTATTGAGTCCTTATTATGTATCAGTCACTGAGGATTTTGCAGTTTTAACTCAATGTATCCTCATGACAGACCTATGGTCTATATGCTTTTATACTTACACTTTCACAGATAAAATCAAGAAAGGTTCACTAACATGCCCAAAGACACATAATTCATGTTTCATAGTGCCAGGACTTAAACTCAGACAACTAGCTCTGAGTTCACATAACTTGCCACAGGATTAACTTATTTCCCTTTCTTTTCAGATCAGCAAACTGAGTCTCCAGGAAACATAAAACTTGGGATATTTTTTAACCATTGTCAGTTGTTGGGCATAGAATTTTGGGATTTGAGCTAAGATCTTCCAAATAATACTAATCCATCCCTTCTTCTGTCAGTGGGAGCATCACTGTATTATCTGTGGTTTCACTTACCACTTACATGGGAGCCATTAAATGTATTTCACACCATCAGATCCAAAGACATTTTCAGTGCAACCCCTTTAGTTAAAGGTAATTGAAAGATTTTTATGTTGTTCTCATTTCACCACAGGTATTTTTTATTGTTCGTATGTTAAGGGACTGTGATATTAGTCCTCTATGATGGTATTTTTCTGTAAAGAATTGACTTTAACTCATCATGACTTTTGAGCCTTGCTTCTATTTTAAAAAAAAGTCATCCAGTAGGATGGTATTTGAAAAACAATTCCACACCAGTGGTTGCATTAATTGCTACTTTGAATGTTCCTGCTGTGAACGAAATGAAGTCACTTTGGATCTATTTCTTAGAAATAACCATCTTTATTACCTCTGCTCTAGGATTCATAGTTTTGAGAATTTTAGAGGCAAATATCTTCACTAATCTATTTTTATTTTCCATTTTCTTTCTATAAGTAATCCCTTTCATTTTTATCACCAGTTTTTATGCTCTCAGATTTAATTTATGAGGGATATAGGCTGTTATAGAATGTTTTTCCCTCTTACAATCTCAGCATATAACATTTTGTTAACTCCCCAAGTGTAACATTTTGAATATCATGTTTAATTCAAACAGGATCTATTATTGTATTATAGTTTTTTTATCCTCTTATTTCTAGAACTTATAAGAGCTATATGGAAAGATTGTGTGGTACTCAGAATTTCTTTTAGTATAAGTAATTTCTCTAGTGTTTTGAAGAAAGCAGTTTAAAATGTAGCATAATATAATGGTGCTTACTGGCAGTTACAAACTACACTATGTATTTTAGAAAACACATTTGAATACATTTTATATTAATTTATTCCTCTTGTTACCCAATTTTGCTACTCACCTATTTAGTTATCCTGAACAGTTTAAAAGTCAAAGTTTCCTTTGTTTCAAGATTGACACCATGCTAGTTTCAGGGATATACAATTCAAATTAATGAGTTGCATGTGGCCTTTAAAATTAATTAACAATTCAAAAATACTTACTTCTCCTTAGGTATTGAACACTTGCAAGCTACTACTGATAGAGTACAGTCCCTAGATTCATGAAAGGGGTAGAAATGACTAAGTCCTGATTTTGGTGTTGTGGAAATTAAAGTACCACGTACAACTAAAAAAAATCTTAGGTTAATTTTCAACAGTGAGACTAAGTGACCAGTATTTGCATGTTTGTTTGTTTTGGGTTGTTTTTTCTTAAGGCACTGTGATTTACAATGCTGTCAATGGTAGGGTTTCATGCCTGCAATGACGTACAAAACCCGCTCCACCAATGTGTGACCCCTTTAGGCTGCCTTCCACCTTTTGCTTTCCTTCCCACCGTAAGCTTGCTTATGCATCCCAATTTCTAGGTTGTTTTCTTTGGCAATTATTATATCTATATTATGTCACTTTATATCCCACATATGAGAGAGACCATCCTGTATCTGAGCCTCTCCTGACTACTTCATGCAGCACGATACTCGCCACCTCCACCATGTAGTAGTAAATTGCATAATTTGCCTTTACTTAAAGCCTAATAGTATTTGTGTATGTATACCACAGTTGCTCTATCCAGTCATCTGTTTTTGGACTAAGAAATCAGTTTTTCTTTTCTGCCATGGCAGACCTTCTATGTGTGTTTGCTGAATCTTAGAACTGTCAAGTTGTGCAATAGAAAACCTGATTGCAAGCCACCTGGCACATTGCTCATTTGCAGTCCCTGACTCCACAATTAGAGCGAGACACACTTGTTCTGATTATGTTGTTAGATAGGACGTGTAGGCTGCTACCATGCACTTCTAGAAAGGAATATCTTCAGGAATTTTCCCTTGTATTTGATATGCATTCTAAGATGTATTGAGGCAGAGAATTGATATTTAAAAACTACAATTTCAGGATTCTGACTTCCTCCATCACCAATGCTACTTACTAATCACGAGACCTAGAGCAAGTTACACAAACTCCTGAGCTTCCTTTTTCTCATCTATAAAGTGAAAATAACCCAAATTTCTTTTTTTTTTTAACCCAAATTTCTATTAAGGACTTTTCTGAGGATTGAGTGAAGAAATATCTGTGACACAATGATACAATAAACATTTTCTAGTGCTTTTAACAACAACAACAACAAAAATCCACTGTGACAGGTTATATACATTAAAATAATTTTAGGACAGTGTAGTACTGTGGAACTTCTAAAATCAGTGACCGGCCCTTTCATTAGAGATGTTAGGATCTCTGCCATTTGGTTGCTGGTTAATTTGAAAATCATCTAGCCCAAAGTGGCCGCTTCCTACATAGCTACCCCAGAGAACATCTTCAAGGAGGTAGGGCAAAGGCCTTTAATTAGTGTAATGAACTTCTGTTTTTCCGAAGCACCAGCATGCTTTTGGAAAGGAATCAATATCTATCATCATTATTTGTTGCTTAGTAATATAGATATTTTGATGCATTTCTCACCTTTTAGAGACTGTTTAATAGCAGTGTGAACACTAAAATATCAGAATATAGCTTTCTTTTATGCTTCTAATTAACATTTTATGTTCATGTATATTGCCTCTTCTTACATATAATAACTATTTAGATTTTTACAATTTTGTTATGGTAAGAAAATAGCAAATTATTTCGAGAAAAGAACTACTTTGCTTTCCTCAAAAAAGTATATGTTGACTAAATATTGGGAAGAAATATGTAAAAATCTATTAATTTCTTTGATTTATAGTTGCTTTACAATAAGATAGAAAGTTGAGGCATTGTGGTAAAAATGGTAAGACTCTTATTGTGTAATAAATGAAGGTAGTAACCAAACATTAATATAGTCTATTTGACAATACTACATAACAGAATTTACCTTGAAGATTACTTTTAAGTATACAATTATTGTCATTAAGTAGTAGTATGATTTTTGCAACCATTACTATTTCTAGAAATTTTTTATCATCCCAAACAAAAACACTAAATCTGTCTGAATATAGTCCTAATGTAAAATATTTTAGACTTTCTTGACTTAACCACTGATTAAGTTCTATCTACTTGTTAAAGCTTTTATAAGAATGTTCCAGGTATACTAACAATGTTTCCTGATTTCTTTGAAAAGATTTTGCATCTGAAATGTTTATTAAACTTTCGTGTTGCAAATAATACAATTCAGTTTTAATAAAATACCTTTAGTTTTATGAAAAGCAGTCATTAAATATTTAGTTGTCTAGTAAATTAGTTATGCCATGTGATCTTTGAAAGCGGATACTCTATTTACTGCAGCATAAATGTTTCACAAGGTTTTGTAATGTAACTAGTGAATTAATAATGAAAATTCAGGTTTCCACTAATTAAATTCTTCCTTAGTGTTTACTAATATTAGGGTCTGAAGCAAACCAACTTTGACAGGGATAACATCTATTGTGATGCCTTAGATGCACCAACCAATGATAAAATTAAGAAAATGACTTGTGCACCTATTTATAAAAATTAAGTCAACCTCTGCCTTCTTTGTAAATATTGATTGGAAAATCTAAACTGCAATTAAATATTCATTGAAACAGAACTTGTCAACATCATAAACTTACTTTGTAAAAATTTAAAATGAGGGAGAAGATGGAGATTGGCCGCACCTGGCAGTGCTCAGGTCTTACTCCTAGTTCTATGCTCAAGAATCACTCCAAGGGACCATATGTGATGCCAGAAACAGAACCAAGACTGGCCTATGTAAGGAAGCTTCTTAAGCCCTGCACTGTTCCTCTAGCTTCTGATAAAAACTTTTAAAATTATGATCGCTGTGATTGTAATAACAAATTGTCATTCAAATGAATTCTTAAAAAGCATCATTAGTATGTCCAGGATTAGGCTACACTATTAGAACTGCATAATCAAATATAAGACTTTAGTATATAATCATTGTTATGACTAAAAGCTATTATACAACATAATCAAATAAGTATGTTAATAATTGATCACTTTACGTGATATACAACTAGCATTGTAGCACTGTTTTCCCTTTGTTCATCGATTTGCTTGAGCAGGCACCAGTAACGTTTCTCTTGTGAGACTTGTTACTGTTTTTGGCATATCTAATACACCACAGCTAGCTTGTCAAGCTCTGCTGTGCGCGCCAGATACTCTCGATAGCTTGCCAGTCTCTCTGAGAGGGACGAAGGAATTGAAAGGTCTAGGTTATTACTGAACCAACTACCTGAAACCAAGCTGCGACATACAAAGACAAGCAGTTCTGAATCCCAGTTCCTTCATTTGGAAAAAAAAAAAAAAAACATTAGTTGTACATCGATTTTTTTTTTCAAATGAAGGAACTGGGGGTCAGAACTGCTTGTCTTTGTATATTGCAGCTTGGTTTCATGCAGTTGGTTCAGTAATAACCTAGACCTTTATTTCATTTCCAATAATGAAAACTATGTAAAGTTTGTGAAAATAGGCCTGAGAGATGGTAGAGATTAAGGCACTTACTTACATGTGAACAACCAGGACTCAACCCCACGCACTGCACATGGTCCCCCAAACCCATGAGAAGTTCCCTGAGCCAGGAGCTAGTCCTGTGCATCAATCGTTGTGGTTCCCCAAACACAAACAGAATAGTGAAAATATTTCAAGGAATAGATGACTGTGTAGAATCACTTAATTCTTACTTTAAAAAAACAACAATTGTGGTTTAGATGAGGTAGTAATTAGCTTTATTTTCTTGAGGACTATACATTTGAATCAGTTTTGTCTTTTACTAGCTTGATAACTGGTAAAAGTGAATATAGTATCACTTTAACTTCTAAGACTTAATTTTTCCATTGAGAAAACAGAGATATAATATGGCTATTGACCCGTCTTTTTAAACCTTTTTGCCTCCTTTCTGCCCTAATTCCTTTTTTACCTACTCTGGTGATTACTGCCCTAGTCTCATTCTGTGGCCCTTCATTTATTCTTTTACCTGTGTCTCTTGGAACTTCCTGAGGGCCTACAAGGGAGCTCTAGGGCCCCTCCTTGAGAAACACGATTGTCTATTGCTATAGGCAATAGGTGTTCAAAGTCAATTTATTTATTCATCCACTCAAAGCAATAGAGTTCTTGAAATTTCTGTTATAAACTTAAAATGTCCTTATCCGTATAAAATATAATCTACTCAAACATTCTCCCCAACTTCTCTGAAAAGTGTAGAATTCTTTTAGCGAGGGAGAAAACTATATATAGCATGAAATACTATATAAATACTATATTAGTACTCTATATAGCATGATAGTTCAAACATATATAAAACTGAGCAACAATCAAAATATTGTAGACAACAAAAGTTAGAGGCATTTATGTAGAAGTGGAAGGAAGTGGAGCCCAAGGATTTCTCAGAGAGTGGGTAATGCATGGGAAAAGTCTAACAGAATTAAGAGTTTATCATTTCATATGTGGTGTGTGAGGTCGTTCAAATAGAGAAAAACTGCTTGAGGAAACCAGATCTCTCCAATGTCCTGGCCTTTTCATGGGACATTAAGGGATTCATCATGGCCTGAAAATGAAGTGAACACAGGAGAATGGGAGAAGAGAGTTTGGAAAGGTCAGCTGGAGCCAGATGGCAAAAGGCTTGGTTTACCATCTAAGAAGTTTGAATTTTATCTGATAAGCGATGTGGTACCATTGTATTTGGAGGACTTTAAGAGAGGGAGGGAGGAAGACAGGGAGAACAAGATTAGAGACAGTTTGATATTTAGCATTACTATGGAGAAAAGAACCAGAGGCAAGGGACACATAAGGTATTCTCGAACTTTAGTGTGTATCAAAATAACCTGGAGGTCTTGTTCAACACAGATTGCTGTGCTCTATTCTCAGAGCCAAGGATTCAGCAGTTCTGGAAGAATTTACATTCTTAACAGTTTCCAGGAGCTGCAGTTCCTGAACCCTATTTTAAGAATCACTACCTCAAAATGATAAGGTGCCACGAGGACTCCCTGAGTCTGGGGGAGTGAAAAAGAGGTGATGGATTCAATCCATTGCAACGGCCTTATTGATTAGAACCACCCTTGTGATAGGTTTTTCCTGGTAAGGTTTTGCTTGGCTAATCTATCTTCGCTTGAGGCATTTGTTCATGCTGGAGAGTTTTAGATGAAACAAAGTGTATCTAGTTTTTTGGCAGGTCAGAGCTACTCTTTGTTTAACCTACAACAGGCTAACTCAGGAATTTGCTAAGTCATATTCCTTGATTGTTGTCCTTGATTTTAAAAATTATCTATTCAGATATCATATGGCCAGTCATAAGGTTAGTTTTATTTTTTTTAAGAAGTTTAATCTCTCGTGGAAGACACGGGAAAGACGGCTTGTGTCCATTCACAATCTCTAGTTCTGATACATTCATGGCCCCTATGCTTTCAGCTGTATTATAATCAAAAGGAAACACATGTGAATACCTCTAAATACTTTCACCAGTTTAATTTTTAAAAGTAAGCTTATGCCACTAAGAAGGTTTTATAATCATTTGAATCAGACAAGATTTTTCTCCTGTTCTTATTTATTTGCTGCAGGTATTTGTTTTAAAACAGAACATGACCACTTTAATTTCCCCTTTTATTATAATCAAGGTATCTCTTTTCTCTAGCCCTGTTGTTGTGCTAGTGAAATGGGCTTCATCCGCTGAGTGTAGAAAAAAAAAAAGATTTTAATTGACATAATTAACTCTAGGGTGGTTACCCTGGATTTAAAAGAAGCAGTTAATTCTTCTAGAATGTAACGGTATTGCCTGATATAGCCAAGCATGCTGTGTGTAATAATGAAGATGGTTTGGAGAGAATTTTGTGTTCTTAATTAGGAAGGATATGAAGCAGCTAGCCTTCTGTTGGCAGGCGGCTCAGGACACAGGTTTGTAATTGCAATGAGTATAATGGGATTACCTCACACAGGAGGCATTTCTCTCACTAAAGGGGACACAGAATCTTGCCTTACTAGCGTGTATGTGTGTGTGTGTGTGTGTGTGTGTGTGTGTGTGTGTGTGTGTTTCAGAGAGGTGGAGGGAACTGAATGTATAACTTTCAATTTTTTCCTGTGTGTGTTGAGTATATATGTACAATGAAGATGAGGAACATAAATATTTGCATCTTTCCAATATTGTGCTTCTAATAGAAGGGCTTCTGAGGGTTGGCTTGTATATGAGACAATACAGTCAGGGTGCTATAAATGATGCTCAGAATAAATATATAGTACTTTTGTTAGCACTTGATGTGATTGCCTATTATTGCTGCTCATAAATGTTTACTAAGATAAAATAATTATTATAGTAGTCAGTGTAAATTTCTCCCAGGTATAGAAATAGCTATAGAGTCGACATCATTAAATGCAATGAGTGTTTTGAAAGCTTGTATAGAACTTTGAAAGTATTTTAATTTCAAAGTAAGAGCAGGTTTGAGTTAATTAAGCACCAGGGAACTCATCTGAACCACCAAATTAAGTAATTCCTCCCTTTCTCCCTGCCTGCTTCTGTATCTCTTAGCAATTTTCCTTTGCTCTCCATCTTTTAAAAATAAATATATTATATAAATACAAATCTATAAGTACATGTTTTCTAAGTTACTATGCCAGGGCTGGTAAAATAGAAATTTGCCTTCAAGGAGTTGCATTTTCTATCAGAATCAGTGAAAAGCAAGAGTTTTGGATACAACAGGGAGGAAACAAATAATTCTAGCCCAAGTCTAGAGAGACAGTACTCAATGGGCAATATGGTCATAATAATGAGAATGTTGATGGGGCAGAACACAGGTTAAAAACATTGCAAGGTAAGAAAACAAAGAATAGGGGACATTTAGAATAACTGAGTATATTTATTTGGACCAGAGAAGAAGGAATAAGGGGAAAGTACTAAATGTTGTATCTGGAAGGAATAGTCCAGTCTGATGGAAAGAAGCTTTGCATATCTGGTATGGAGCTAGAATTTAATTCTGTTAGTAGAAAGATGTTGTGCAACTCGTTCAAAGGCTTCTTAGACAAGATGATAAAATAAAATGATGACTCAAAGTATAAGCTCAACCCAGGTTTCAAATGGAGTCTTATGTTTATTGTGTACCTTAGAGGAAGCTATTTAATGCAGTGGTTTTCAATGTCTGATCCATAAACTGTTGCTACTCTATGGGTGTAAGATTGTTGAAAGCCATTCATTTAATGTATCTATGCTTCCAGTCTTCTTATCTTTAAAAATGGATACCTCCTTGTTATTGCTAGGACTGCATTAAGTTGTATATGTTAAATATTTACTATAAAACCAATTTATATTCTAAATTAGTATTATTTTCTTTAGTTTTCTATTTAAGCTAAGTCTATTATGTGCATATAATAAGACAATAAACGACATATTTTATTGGAGTATATTGGACCTTATTATATGCTTAGAATTATGGAAAAGACTGATATCAAAAGATGAATAAGAAACCAACGTGGAAATAAGGAATGTAGTCCATGGCAGTCTTTCAGTCAAGGCCTTTTCAAAGTGCTTATCTGGTACAAATGATCAATGCACCCTGAATGGTTACAGTAAAAGAACATTCATTTTGTATTATAATGTAGCTACAAGAAAATTGGTCATAGTGTTTCTCTCAGGTCATGGTCTTTATTTCAGCATAATAACAGGGAACAAGAAATTTATCCTGTGTATGAATCAATGGAAACCAATAGTGCTTAGTTAATTATATCCAATAGTGGATGGCTTAAGGCAATTAGACCTCGCCTAAGGTGATTAGATCTCGCCTTAGACAATGCGTGGCTCAATATGCCAGGCATGGAACTTTACACGTGATCCCTGCTGGAACTCTACGCGTGATTCCTGATGGACATTGCCAGTTGTTTTGCAAGATTTGGACAAAATGGGGTCAGCGGGATATAGAGAAATCACGGCTAGGACTGCAAAGTTGCCTCCTGCCCCAGCCCATGAACTTCAAGGAGATCAACCTGAGGCCACAGATGTCCCAGGTGCTGCCCTTAGACGCAGGCAGGTGTGTGTTTGTCAGTGTGCAGATTGTTACAACATGCCAGTCGACCAAAATCTTACATTCGGTAGACTGGGAACACCTGTAAAGGCAACTAGAGGTCACCCCAAAAGCCTCCATCCCTCTCAGAGAGCCCAGCAAGCTACCAAGAGCATCCCACCTGCACAGCAGAGCCTGGAAAGCTACTCTTGGCATATTCTATATGCCAAAAACAGTAACAACAAGTCTTAAAATGGAGACATTATTGGTGCCCGCTCAAGCAAATCGATAAGCAACAGGATGCCAGTGACAGTGATAACCAAATGAATAGCTTTACAAGCAGAGAATTTAATACAAAATCTAGATTTTCAAACTGGTCTGGAAAAGAAGATTGGGAAAAGTGACACTCATGAATAAGTAGGTTGCTTTTGTCTTAGTTTTGGGAGAAGGGAGAGAACAGAAAAAGTGAGGGGCATGTTTGTGTTGAGAAGTACTGAGGAGTCACTCTGTACAAGGCCTGATACTAGATGCACTTTCTGTTTTGTCTCATGTAACCTTCACAGTCTTAACATTATTCTTGGGGCAAGCTGTATTTACCCCAGTTAAAAAAAATGGAATAGGGCCCAGGTATATAGTTAAAAGGGCTGTACTCAAGCTTTGCATATGGGAAGCCCAGGTTCAATCTGTACACATACCTGCTTCCCCAAACACTCTGGGAATGATCCTCAAGCACTCTTATGTGTGGGGGAAGAAAAGAGGAACAGCAAAAACAATTGAAAAGATGAACTAGCTGAATCAACTTTGGCTAAAACAACTCAAAGCACACTGTAAACGACGTGAGGTTAGAAAATCAAAATAGCCATGCTCGGTATGTTTAAATTCAATGTTTTCTCTTTGATTTTTTATCTTGATAATTATTGAAACACTGTGATTTATAATACTGTTGTAATACAAAACTAAAATGTTTTTATGCATACATTATCCCAACACTAAGCCCATCACCAGATTTCTGCTCCTACCAACATCCCCAAGGGCCCTCTTTTCAACACTTGCCCTCCCTAAACTGAGTTCTATGAATCAACTCTCCTTTACTTTGGCCCTTGGTTGCTATGTTACCGTATATCAGTAGTCTCGTGTACAAGATAGATCCAAATTCAGTGTTTTCACTAAACTATAGCACATCCTTCAATTAAGAGCCTTCATTGTAGACAAAACACTGTGTGATGAAACTGTTCTTTTTCTGCACCAACTAGCAGTGTAATTTTGGACTTACTTTTCTGGGACTATATTCAAAACTGTTAAACATGATTTTATGAGGAGTTAATGTAGCTATATTTTCAGAGTGGACATCTATGCCCCCACTGGCCATTCAATCAGTGTTGATTGAATCCAAATATATATTGCAACAGTTGCGAGGTACCAGTTGCGAGGTGCCTATTATTACCCATTTCCACTGAGATACAGTATCAACTTTTTGTATCATTTAATTCGTTTCTTTCAATTATTTATGCTTACATGCAATACTCTAATGATAATGATATTGATCATAATGTTTGGTCATGGAAAAGGTGCAGTAAATTTGCACATCAAAACTGTAAAAATTAGCACTTTTAACCTTTTTATTTATACTACAATAAAAAATTTTAAAGAGAAATAAAAGTCAAATTTTAAAATACTAACAATAATTATTATAGCAGTATCTTATGCCAGGAGTGGTGTTAGGATAATGGCATATTATTTCACTTAGTCTTCAGCAAAATAACATGAACTAAAATTATTCCTCTACTTGAGAACAAATTGGAATGCCCTGCCACAGAGGTGGGGTGGGGTGGGGGGGTGGGATTGGGGGGTGGGAGAGATACTGGGTTCATTGGTGGTGGAGAATAGACACTGGTGGAGGGATGGGCTCCCGAACACTGCATGAGGGAAAAACAAGCATGAAATGTTTGAATCTGTAACTGTACCCTCACTGTGACTCACTAATTAAAAAAAAATATTCCTCTATTTATTTTATGGAAATGGAAAGTCAGGCTTAAAACAATT
Organism: Sorex araneus; assembly: GCF_027595985.1. Lineage (NCBI taxonomy): Eukaryota > Metazoa > Chordata > Mammalia > Eulipotyphla > Soricidae > Sorex > Sorex araneus. The sequence goes on along the minus strand of NC_073313.1, from coordinate 276,498,179 downwards.
CAGTTAAGGCAAAAGTTAAAGCTAATAGGTGGCAGAATAGTATCTTAAATCTAGATATATCTTACACAAACCATAAAACTATATTGTGGGTGATATACATTTCCTATTTGATACAATATGTTTTGTGTCAGAGTTGTTAGTAATTCAAGTCAGCTTACTCTAGTATGCCTGTATTAGGGGACTTTCACAGTAATTCATACTCTTTGCACTTAATTTCTTCTTTTCTAATAGTCTTTACTAAAGTAGATACATTTCTTTTTGAAGTGGAGGGAGAAAGGTTTTGCTGAATATTCATTGAAAACCCAGAACATATATCTATTAAAACATTGATTTGCTTGGACAGAAAATGTGAAATTCGATTTCTTTTTGGTAGAGGAACATTTTTCTTAACAGCACTGAATGTTAGTCTTTCTCTCCATGTCTTGCAAAGCTATCTAGGAGTAATGATTTTTGGGTTGATTTTTAACTTGTATCTTGGAGAGACTGAAATAGAACAAAGAAGACTAAAATGAGATCAAGAAAGAAGAATATTGGTGTCAAAGCTGTGACTTAAAGTAAAGCGGTTGCAAGAAACTTTTGATGATACCTTTAGAATTTGAGGCTCAAGATTAAAAAGAAAAGAAAAGGAAGAACTGGATGGTGAATAATTAGCTTGCTGAGACATAGAATAGTAATTAAATATCAGAGAGGAGCCCGATGGACAGTAGAAGCATTAAGGCACGTGCTTTGCATTCACCCAACTCTAGTTTGATCCATGGAAACTTGTGGTGCCCCAGACATTGTTAGGGGTAGCCCCAGCAGTCCCCAAATATTCCCTGGGTGCCCTGGGAATCCTGGCATTACCCATGACAAAGTCTGAGCATCACCACATTGGGGCCCTAGTACTGCTACTTTCTTTGCCCAGATTGACTGTTCACAGAGTGCCCCCAAGTCGCAGGTGCTCCCTGCCAAAAGAAATAAAAATTATAAGATAAGAAGGAAAAGCTGTAACAACGAAACAGTCACTACAGTTTTTGGCTTATCATTGCAATTTACACTGCTTTGTTCATTTAAAATGTTTTAAGAAGGGTTGAAAGATTGTACAAGGATGAAGGCATTAGCCTTGAATAAAGCAAACTCCAATTCAATTGCCTGCACTTCATATGGTCCCCCAAACACCACCAGGAGTGAACGCTGAAGTATGGCCAGGTTTAAGGCCTGAGTAGTGTGGATGTGTTCCTACGTCCCGCAAAATAAACCCCAAAACAAAATAGAAAGAAAAAATACTTTTTTAAATAATAAAATGTTCAGCAGGCTACTAATTCGTTAAGTTTCATCAACTCTATGAATGAAGTCAGTATACTGATATCTTGAAAAGAGGTAAACTAACTTTTTAAAGAGAAGATCTTTAAAAGATCACATAACTGCCATCTTAAATGAAGCTCTGAAACTACTGTTCTCTCCATTGATTTTATCCTGGCCATTGTAAAGACAGAGTTGAACCAGTAGGTCCAAAAATATTTCTGGGCCCCACTGTCCTACGACATACATACTTCAGGTCCTCACCTTGGAAATATGGCTCCTAATTTTCATTTGTGTTGTAGCATGCTTTCATGAGAGACTTTTAATACTGGTGTGTAGCACTAGTGGGTCACACTTGAAAGTGATTTAACTAATACAATTTGCAGCACCATTTAAACATGTTGATTTTGGAGTTTGGCAGTTGTTTCACATAACTGATTTTTTGCAAAATGCTTTCTTGAGAATTAAGTAAGTCTAATATAAACATAAAATGAGTGTGCAAATTTTGCAATGCTTTATAGTTGAATAGTATTCAGCTTATAAAATATAACAATAGCAATAGTACCATGTCTGTAGCAACATACATAACATCTCGAATATGCTAAAAAGTGGTATATATCAATTTTACATTTTGAAGTTTTTCAGCCTCTAAGTCTGAGAAAATGAACAGACATATGAAAGGACACAGTTTCACTCAAAGAGACAGGTCATCTCTCATTCTTACTAATATCCACCTTTCTCAGGAAAGTTCTAATATGTGATAATGCTAGAGTAAACCTTCTTTCAGTAATATCTTTATTAAATAAAAGCTCTGTGTCTTTAGGTGGATAATAGTGTATAATGTATAATTATTTTCATTGAAAATTAAAATTCAGTATTCTGATCATACAAAAGGAATTCAGGATGGCATCTTAAAGTGGAGGATGACCTTCACATTTTCATAAGATAAATGATTAATGTGGGAACATTAATTCTACCCATACTCTATTTTCCAAACAGCTTTTCCCATCCTGAAAAAAACCCTTTCACTTTCAAGGATAAATGATACATACTTTTAATACAATTATGAACAATCAGGTATGTAATTTATATTTTTATACATAATAAAATGCACAATTAAACATAACTTCATAATTAGTCAAGACATTAAAGCCTGGAAGTGGCAAGAAGCTATTCTGTGTGGCATCCTGAGTCACGGAGACTATTTATAAATATTCACAAAGGCTTAGAACTCTTACTTTCATTTCTCCCAGAGTATATAAATTTCTCTTGGTTTTAAATTGCATTTGTATATGCTTTAGCAGAGTTATCAAAGGCCACTTATCGAAGTTGCTCAGATAAAATTTTAGAAGTCAAAAGTTTAGCTCACATATAATACTGATTCTGTCTAGTAAATATTATCCTCTGCTATCTTGAGGTAAAGTAGACAGTACTGCTTATGATCAATGATGATCACAAGAAAATAATAAACATTTTCCAATCTTTACTTTACATCAGAGTACTGTAAAGTAAACTTTGGTGTTCTGAGAGTACAGATAAGAACATGAAGCAAGATGTCATGTGGCTTATTGTATACATGGTAGCAATATCTCTTATAGGTTAAAAAGAAAAAAAAATATCTTGGAACCTGCATAACCTGATAAGAACTGCATGTGGTTGTTGTTTTCTGTGTGTGTCATAGAGGGGTGTTCTCATGGAACTGATTTCTTTACACTAAAGTTGGTACTGATTATGATCAAGAGGACTCACAAATAACAGATGTTCTAACCAGAGAATGAAATAGAAGCTCCCAGCAGACTCTCAGCAATTTTTTTCTAAAGGGATGAGAAAGTCTAGGTTAATGATTATACTAAAGAAAAAGAAAAAAAATCTGTGTTACCACATCTGTCAGGGATAAAGATGGATAGGTTCAGAGGACAGGTGCACTGAGCGGCCCTCATCAGGGATAATCATATTCCTTATTTTCAAGTAATGCCCCATTTGAGAGCTGATGCCAGCAGGTATTGATTGTGTTCTGAAAATCTGTGAAAGAATGCTGCATGGAGTTTATTGGATGTGTAGTCTCCTTAAAACACACCAGTAATTGGAGAACAGTGCATTTGACTCTTCCGTGTCTGTCAGTCTTATGAATTCTTCATATGTCTTTGGATGAGTTAATAGGGGCAGCGTATTACAGGTTTGGATCTCTCTTTCACTCTTTTGCTCCCACAAAACTCCCTTATTTCTATGTCTTAATTCCACCAGTTTGCCTGATGATCTTCAAGTATGATGTTTGTTCTTAAAATCATTCACCTTTGTTTATGCTCTTTTGGCCTGGGAGTTCTTAATTATTCCTTATGACTCATGACAGTTTTCAATATGAATCTGAGTAGTTCCATTTCCTCTGCACTCTCTGCATGTTGCTTTTATATCTGCAGTTCCCGGAAGTGACACAGAGGTCATCCTAAGTAAGGGGGCATTGATGGCTGAGTCAGGCCTGAAGACACAAGAGTCCACACTCAGACATCTCACTGCAGAGGAGACTTAACAAGGAATGACCTGAGATTAACTTATATGCACCATTCTTCAAAGCCAGGCATTTATCAATTAGTGGAGATTGAAAAACATTTCTAGTTTTCCAATTTTTTCACAGAAGAAAATATCACAACTCAAATATTAGTAGATGTCATTGCAGTCAAGAAGAAGCAAGGGGCATTATCTGTTTGCATAAAATTATTGGAAAAATCTTGGACAGAGGAGTGTGAATGGCAGATCTTGGAGGATTTTACTAGATCCACACTTGCTAAACTGTGTTTCTGGATTTGAACTCCAGTCCTTATAACAGAACAAGACAACAGCAGAGCACTGCCCTGGAGTATTTTCCTTTTGGTAAAATAAAATAAATTTAGAGCTATGGGCCTTGTCTAGGGCAGGCAACAGCAAGCCAGGAACAGTCAGTGTGGAAGAATGGATTGACTGTATCCTTTCTTAGGAGACCCTTGGTAGATTCCATAAAATTCCAATTTCTTTATGTCCCCAGTGAACTTTTCCTTTATAAATTTGTCAGTAGATAGCTCTGAATGTAGACAAGTTTCTAATGTTACCTGCCTAGTTTGCTTCACCTAAATTGAGTATGAGGCACTCCACCCTGGGGTTGTATGTATCCTTCTTTAGAGCATAAATTCTCTTTACTTTGGCATTTTCCTCACTCTACCTCTTTCACTTTCTCTCTGGATGAATTCTACATTTCTACTTATAATTAATATTCTGCCTCAATACCTTTCGCTTTATCAACATTAGTACATAAAATATTAATTATAAATAGTTTGGGGCCAGAGAGATAGTACTGCAGGTAGGGTGCTTGCTTTGCATGCAGCTGGCCCGGAATCAATCCCTGGTACTCTATGTGGTCTCCAAGATTAACAAGGACCGACCTGTGAGCAGTGAGACAGGAGTAAGCCCTGACCATGGTTGGGTGATGCCCAAAATAAAACAAACAAAAATAATGGTAAATACCTCTCTGGGCTATCTTGAAAATTAATTAGGCATATATTTAATTATCTGTTATATATTTTTTTTGCTTTTTGGGTCATACCTGGCAACACACAGGGTTTATTCCTGGCTCTGTACTTAGGAATTACTCCTGGCAGCGCTAGGGGACCATATGGGATGCTGGGAATCGAACCCAGGTTGGCTGCGTGCAAGGCAAATGCACTACACACTGTGCTATCTCTCCAGCCCCAATATATGCTATATTTTTAGAGTAAGATCTCAATTATTGGTGTATGATCATTGTTATCATCACCCCTATAACAGAATTATTATACCCTCTTATGAGGTAAACTCTAGTTGGGCCAGTACAAAGTTTTGAGATTACATACATGAAATCAGGAATTCACATACTTGTCCATCACATCATTTGCATAAAATCTTTATGTTAGTGGTGTGGATCTTTTACATGTATTTTATTATATTTTATTATATCATAAATTTCACATGTATTTTCTTTTTTTAAAAAATTTTTTTGCTTTTTTGGGTCACACCTGGCATTGCACAGGGGTTACTCCTGGCTGTGCACTCAGGAACCACCCCTGGCGGTGCTCAGGGGACCATATGGGATGCTGGGATTCAAACCCCCGGCTGGCTGCGTGCAAGGCAAACGCCCTACCTGCTGTGCTATCACTCCAGCCCCCAATTTCATATGTATTTTATTATATTTTATTATATCATAAATTCAATATAGCATCTGCTGTAAATGGGTAAAGCCGAAAATGTTTAATTCCAAACCACAAAGTCCCAAAAATCTATATAAGAAATAAGTCTAGTCTTTGTTCATTTAAATTTATTAGGACCTCTAAAATTAAATAATTAGGACCTCTAAAAATTTAAGTAACAATTTTAATACAATAATAACATTTTATTGTGATTCCATGTGCTATATTATACTGTGGATATTAATTTCAGAAACATTAAACATGAATTTGTGGTTTCTATACTCATCAACAAATGAAAATGTTTCCTTCCACTAAATAAACCACTGAACTCTAGATTCACAATTCATCTACTGCTTATTATTTCTTTCACAGCAGTATTAGATTGAGTAAGACAATGACAAATAACAGATGCTTTCTAAATTGTATAAAATGATTAGAGAATTATTGTCTATTTTCTCATTGTAATTAATGGAATGAACATATGACTAAAATCTATGTGATCTATTGATTTCAATTGTATTTGTCACAAATGCTGCTATACTTTGTTGGTAGATTTCTGGCTGTAGCAGTCATGAGTAAGGAGCGTATGCCTACCTTTTTATTCTCTGAAAAGATAATGTATGTACACAGTGCCAGCAAATTTGTATTCATAAGCATCAGCATATAAGGAGCTGTTGTGTCAGGAACACTGAAAATGTGATAAATATTAATTTCTAAACTGGTATTTGTCAAGGATTTTTAGAATCAGCAATTCATGTTTTTATTTTTGCCCTTGGAGTCTTCTAAGTGATAAAAATACAATTTGGCAATCTTAAATGGGGTCTTTTTTTTCATGTTCAAAGGTTTATCAGCATATTTTTCCTCCAAGGTATAATCTTATTTTTGATCATTAAGGAGATGTGCTTTCTGATCCCCCCCACACCCTCGGTGCACGCGCATACGCACACACACACACACACACACACACAATCTATAGTATCCACAAGTATATGGAGGAGGGTGGAGATTTTGCTTTATTTTACTCTTACAAATTCACCATTTTTAAGCTTTAAGACATAAAAATGACATTATTAGGAGCCAAAGATCCAGTGCACTGGGTAGCACACTTGTCTTGTACACTGCTGACCAGGTTGATTTTCTTGGTACCCCATGTGGTTCCTAAGTTCACCAGGAATGATCACTGAGTGCTCAGCCAGGAGTAACTTCTAAGCACCACCAGGTGTTTCCCAAAACCCAAACAAACAACAACAACAACAACAAGCCCTCCACAAAATAAAAAAAATGGCATTCTTTAGTAAAAGAATAGGCAAGAATATTCTCAGAACTTTAGCAATGTATGTATGCCTATTTCTTAGAGAAAAATAAATCCTTAAGTTTAGGTATTTAAAAATCAGTTTTCTATGAAGTCATTGATTAATGTTTTCTATCTTTAGACTCAGTCATCAAAAGTCACAAACTTCTAGTCTGTAGTAAAAACCTCCTCCCCCACTCCCCACCTCCCCACCTTCCCCTCACAGATACTTAAAACAGAACCTAAACCTCCTATGAGGAGACCGAAGCCAGCAGCTCTGCAGTGTTCTATGGGGGTGACTCTCTAATCCAAAACTTTTATCCAGTTGTGTAACTTGGATTGAGTCAGTTAAACTCTTAGCCTCACTCTCCACAGCTGTAAATCAGAGATAATGCTATCTGCTCCCCTGGTTTGTTCCAGTCCAGCCTTTGTGACTCGCGTTCTCTTTTTCTTTTCTGCCTTTTCTCCAGTTTTCAATTCTGAAAAAGATGAAATTACACTAAATAGCCTGTAGAGTCATGGGAATTCTCTTAAGTCACAACAGTAATCTTGTGTCAAGAGAGGAGAAGCTGACAGCTGCTGGATGTGTGAGGCCTTACTGGCCTCCAGGCTCCTTAGAAGCAGAGGGAGGGTGTGCATGGTGGTGATATGTACTTCCAGAGACTCAGGGGAAAATGTGGTTGCACTAAAACTAAATCTATTTGTCTTGAATGATTGAGAAAGAAATTTGGACACGTGGTTCTAATACTGGTCCTAATAAGGATGTAGGAAGCAAAGACATTTGTACTGGGATCCTTACCAAGTGACTCTCATTTCTTCATTACCAAATGGAATTAGAAAAGCAACAATTTCAGGGATCCATAAAACACATCAAGGAAAACCTAGGCTTAACAGTACATGATACTTATTTCAGAGTTTTCAAGTATTTGAGGCCATTGAAAAGGAAAATAAATAAAATAGGACTACATCAAACTAAAAAGTGTCTATACTGTGAATGAAGTTACAGCTATAATCAAGACATCCTGTTGAGTGGGAGAAAATGTTCACATGTCACACATCTGACAAAAGGTTAATATCTGAGTATATAAAGCTCAACAACAACCAAAATGAAAACAAACAACCCGATCAGAACATCAGAAAAACGAGAATCACTGAACAGATACCCAGAGAAGACATAGGTAGTCAATAGGCATATGAAAAGTGTTCATCATCAATAATTATCAGGGAAATGCTAAATAAAAGCAACAATAAATTATCATCTCACACCACTAAAAACCAGCTATTTATATATAAAAAAGGCCTATGTCTACAAAAGCTGGTGGGAATGTAGTGAAAAAGAAGCCATAATTCAATGCAGCATAGAACCATTATCTGGCTCAGTGTCCTTGGAAAATTGTACAGAGGTGTCTTAAATCTTTCTCTCTCTCTTGCTCTCTCTCTCTCTCTTACTCTTTCTCTCTGTGTTTCTCATTGTGATTCTTTAAGTTCTTTAAGTACTTTGCTTCACTAATGTTTTAAACACAAAAAAATTAAAAATAGAATTTTTATGACACAAAGATTCCATTCTTTGGCATCTATCCCAAATGCATAGACATTTATTTGTAACAATATGTACACATATTTACTTATTGTAGCATTTTTTATAGTGGCAAAGATCTGGACACAGCTAAAATATCAAACAACTGAGGATTAAACAAAGAAATTGTTGTATAGACATACAAAATGGAAAATTACTCTTCCATTGAGAAAAGATAATCTTAAATTTCACTAGAATGTGAATGTAACAAGAGGGTACCATACAAAATGAGGTGAATTAAAAAGAGAAAAAATAGGCCATATGACATTACTGATATGTGGAATATAAAAAACAAATCCAGGGGTTCACTGTGTCAATGAAAACAAACTGTAAAAAACTGCCAGTAATACTGAGGCTGCCAGCTAGAGGTAAGGGACATGTGAAAAATGAATGTAGGGACAGTGACAGAAGAATTGGCACTCTCTTTGTGAACATGATAACACTGAAAGACTAAACCATTAACATTAGTATCAATTCTATTAGTGATATTATAAATTGAGATTCTTTAATAAAAAATTTGACTTTAAAAAAAATCAACGTTTTACATAAGCCTTATTTTCCCCAATCTTTAAATGGAACAAATAGTCCTATTTTATAAAGATTAAACATAGCATGTATAGAAAAATTGATTATATAGCACATGATACATTAATTTTAATGAATGCTATTTTTCTATTTACCTCATTTACTTTCCTGATCCTCATGATTTTCCTGCCAAAAATTCCACTCCTACTTGATTAAAAACTTCAACCAAGGAGTCCATTAAGACTGTATATTTGATATTGATTCAGCTACAGAGATATTGCCAGGAATGCCTGTAGTTGAAAAAGAGCTACCAGCTCTTTAAAGGCTCCTTCTAAGTTCTGCAGTGATATAAATACTCACAATTATAGGTAATCTTTTCTCAATCAGGCATTCTGGTTTGTAGGGTAGAATAGAGGAACACTCATGAGAAAATAATGGAACAATATACAGAATATTTTTACTTGCTTTTTAATTTCTTTGTGATTTTTGATGGGGAGAGGGGGCGCAGCATACCAGTCTGTACTGTGCTCAGGGCTTGCTCCTGGCTCTGTGATCAGGGATCACTTCCATCACTTCCGCTGGTCTTAGGGGACAATGTAGGGTGCTCGGGATCAAACCCACGTTGGCTGTGTGCAAGGCAAGCACCCGAACTTCTATGCCCTTAATTGTTTTTTAAAGAAAATGCAGAAAGTTTAATATTTCTGGGATATAATCTGCCAGAAAAGAAATAGGAAGAAGTGACATTTGATTAGTAAACATAGGTCAGATTATAGAAATCCTTACCAGAGGTGAGTCATCTGAAGATATAAGCTCCAGAATGACCTACTCAGATCATCAGGAAGATTGTTCTGTCAGTGGTGCAGAGACAAATTGAAGGAAGGTGAAGTTTTACGATCAGTCAGTACCTTACTTCAGACATATACTGAAAAAATGACATGGCCCTGAACTAAGGTAACTGCAAAAAGATATAGGTGACTTGCTATACATTTGGGCAGACTTGATAAAGACTTGAAATGCACCACCTGAATATAAAAAGCAAAACTGAAGTAGCTTTTGGTGATTAGAATTCCAGCCTGACCTATAGGTCAAGGTAAACTCTGACATCCCAGATGCCCTCACTTCTGTGACATTCTTACAAACATCTCGATGTAAAGAAGTCATTTTGTCTAAAACAATTCCAGGCTTGTGTGCCTTAAATTATTTTTTTGATCAGTCAGTACTCCAATTAATTTTAAACTGAATGGAATAATGATCTCATCTGATAAATCTCTAAGGCCACAGTAAGGGCTGGTTAAATGTTTTAAATATGTAACAGGAAGATTGTTTAAATTCGCAAATAGTTTTTAGCGGCCCCCGGCCTCATTCTGGTGATTTTGCAGTCACCCTGGTGGGTTACCTCTGGGGCCTCTAATGCTATGACTTATGGTAATTGGGTGGGTGAGGGGGGCTCTAGGAGGGCACCTGGCAATGCTTGGGGACCATGTGAAACCAAGGACCAAGCCATCAAACTGGGTCATCTGCATGCAAGGCAAACAATTGAACTCCTATAAGATAGATATCTCTCTGGCTTCTAAATATGTATTAGTTTTCACTTCACTGAACTGATAAATTTAATGTCTACTCCATTTCATGTAAGACATAGATTAAATTTCTTTTAAAGGCCATGGACTTGGGAATATCTCCTGCTGAATGTGATTTATAGATAATTCATTGAATAATTCATTAACCACTTTATGATATTTTCCTCCCCTAATTGGTTGTCTATTCTATATCACTGGATCATCTTACCCCTATTTATTGGTTTCCAGAAGATAAATTTAAACACATGGCATGAGTTCAAACAATTGTCTCCCATTTTGTTATATACTCATGTCTTTGAAAGGGATCTACCTCATCTGATCTTGTTTGGCTTGAAATTTTTTTTCAATTTATCTGCAAGATTCTGTAATCCTCATTTTATAGGACTCTGGTGAAAAGCAAGCTGCTGAGGGTGATATGGTATAGTGAAAAGGAATTGGACTTTATTTCTTTATTAAAGAACTGTGACTTATTATTGACAGTTGAGTTTTAGGCATATAATATTTGAACAACAATAACACCACCAGTGTTCGGCCCTAGTCCACCGAACCCTGGCCGTGTGTGTGTGTGTGTGTGTGTGTGTGTGTGTGAGAGAGAGAGAGAGAGAGAGAGAGAAGAGGAGGGAGAGAGGGAGGGAGGGAGGGGCTTCCCCTAGCTGCCCTGGAGATTATACAAGGCATATAATATTTGAACAACAATCCCACCACCAGTGTTGATGTCCCACCAACAAAATTCCGATATTCCCTCTTCCCACAACCTCACCTATCGCTGACTGTCCACTTTATAGACACATTACATAGTTCTAGTGGTTGCAGCTTAGATTTTGTCTTTTCAATTGTGTTAAGACAATATTTTGGATATATGGCTCTACCACTCACCCATACCACTGATATAACTGAAGCCCTGGTACCTGTCCACCAATCATTTCCCATTCTCTCTTGCCACCCTTGATTTTTTTCTTTCTCTGTCCTTCTCTCTAAATATTGGGGTCAAGGGTGGTCTAGGCATCCACCTCGGTACAATACATTTTCTCACCAGTAGTCTCTATACCACAAGTAAGTAGAGTTATCCTGTGTTTGTCTTCTGAATATATTCACTCAGAATATCTTCAATTTTTAATTATGTTGCAGCAAATTGTATGGTTTCATTATCACTTGCTACTATATAGTAAGGAATGGGGGCTTTAGATGTGGTTAAGCTATGGAGTGTCAAGGCAGCTTTAGGAAAACTATTTCCCCTTTTAGGGGATGAGTGTATTTTCTGCAAAGTGAATGTGTTAGGCAGACTGTTGAAATAATTGTCTTGACTATATAATGCTGTTACAGCATGTCAAAATGAACTAACCAAAACCTTTCTCCATTATAGTGTCCTAAGTAAGGCTCATCAGAATTGGTGGGATTGAGGCAAGGCACATTTAGAGGTTCAGGAATCTTCCACAAGTGGAATGAGACAAAAATTAAATAGTTCCAGAGGTTTGGGGTGGGGATAGGTCAGTTCAATAGGTAAAGCATCAGATTTAAAGGGTATCTCCTAGGAGAGCAGGTGGTCATCTACAGAGTCAGATGGCATGGGGGAGGGGGGAAATGTGGTCACAGCAGGCAAGCAGCTGAACGCAGAAGAGGAATCCAGGAGCATGTAATGCACAGAAGTCAGAATCACGGATGTCTGTCAGGGACTAGCAGGGGCCTGGCTAGCTTCCTGAGTTCACGGGCAGGGCAGAAATAAAAAGGGTGAAAGGGTGGGGATAAAGAAGAGCATGATGGCATTCCAGGATTAGAAAGGCTGACATATTGGGCAGGTCTCCAACAGAATGATCCAGGCACAGAGAAGCAGGACAGAAGGTGACTTCTCATAACTGGGCCATCAGGTGGGGGCTGAGTCGAGAAGCCCAGATAGAATAACTGGGACAAAAACTCAGGACTAGACTAGTCAGAGGAAGGTTAGCATTGTTAACCTCATGTTTTAGAGATTGAGCTTTGAACTCAGAACTTTACCGTATTCCACACAGTGATGCTTCTCACCCTTCAGCTTCTACAATCACCTCCTCCACTTCATTCATACTACCTGTCTTCATTGATTTCACCGAGAATATACTGAGTTTAAAGTATAAAGAAATAAGAAATAGTTTATGGAAGGAGAGCCAGAGATATAAAACTCTAAAATCTCAACATGATATATGCAGCAGAGAGGCCTGTGTAAAGCAGAGTGATGAAGATGGAGAAAAATAATAATTGTCATGAGTGAAGACAGGATTCATTCCAGAGGAAGCTCAATTAAATGAAGCCCTACTTTTCAGGTGGTGACAATTTTTCAAGTGGGAGGGTGGGACTGAAGAAGATGGGCAGAGAGAATTTTGTCCATGTGTGCATAGGGATTTAAGCAAGAAATGGACCTGTTCTGGGATTAAGGGACTAAATGTGATAATAACTAAATCAGTGGGACAGTTGTCAAAGAACAATGAAGGAAGTAAGGATTTCTGAGAAAACAGATTGCACCAGAGTTGGTTATAAGTAAGGTAACATTCAGTTAAAAGAGGCGGTGATTGGGGTTGGGGCGATAGCACAGCGGGTAAGGCATTTGCCTTGCATGCAGCTGACCCGGGTTTGATTTCCAGCATCCCATATGGTCCCCTGAGCACCACCAGGAGTGATTCCTAAGTGTATGAGCCAGGAGTAACCCCTGTGCATTGCCAGGTGTGACCCAAAAATCAAAAGAAAGAAAAAGGGGATGATGAATATAAAGAGGATGACAACAATGAGACTGAGACTGAGGCATTGAACTAATGGCGGTGAATCCAAGACTGTTCGAAGAGATGAGAAGGAAAGACTCACAAGGAACAACCCAATAAGGTCATAACAACAGCAGGGAATCAGGGGTAGGCAAATAGGAAACCAGGTTTTAGTCTTACCCTACATCACCTCTTAGGGCGGCCTTCTCCCCCTCTTTGTTCAATGTCATCTTCACTATACTCCTGGTCTCCCTAGCAACTTTATTTCTTCTTAGTAATATCATTTATCTAGTTTGTTGCTTGCCTCCACTCACTACTGTGAAGCTATCTGAGAGCAAAGGATTTTCATATTTAAGATCATGCTGACAAAATATTATGTTATTGAAGATCATATTGTTTTTAAGGCTGGAAAGGTGGTAGAGCAGAGAGGGCCAATGCTTTGCAGCTTGAACCCTAGCATAGGGTTCCTTGAGCACTGACAGAAAAGATCCATGAACACAGATCTTGGAGTAAACCCTGAGCAGGAGTGGCCCCCAAACAAGCAAACAGTGTTTGGGGACCAGAGATATGGCACATCAGGTAAGGTGTTCCTGGCTTCCGTCCCTGGCGTCACATGTAGTTTCCCGAGCTTCCCTAGGAATAATGCCTCATTGCACCTGGGTGGGGCCCCAAACAAATTTAGATGATCACTTTATTATTTAATGATGTGTTTATTTGTCCATTCTAATTTGTTTTTGCTTTTTGGGTCACACCTGGCAATGCACAGGGGTTACTCCTGGTTCTACACTCAGGAATTACCCCTGGCCGTGCTCAGGGGACCATATGGGATGCTGGGATTTGAACCCGCGTCGGCTGCGTGCAAGGCAAATGCCCTACCCACTGTGCTATCGCTCCAGCCCCTTATTTGTCCACTTTCCTCCCTTTATTCATTTATTATTTTGTTCCTAAATGAAGTTATGAACATATTTTTTTAGCACTTTCTAATTATAAGGCATTGGGTTTTTGAAAGTTCAAAACGAAATCAGAATTTTACAGCCTGGTAAGAGGGATATGAGTTACATCATAAAGAGAACATTTATTCATTCCATTTCTAATTGTATTTGTAATGTACATACATATCTATGTGTGTGTACAGATCTAATTATGTTTCTTAAACATTTATTGATTTCCAACATTACTAATGGTGCCTTCATATGTGCATCATTCCAACATCACACCATCATCTGAGTACCCACTTGCCTCCACTAAGTTCCCCCAAATACCTTCCATTCAACCACCCTCCCAGGAACTCAGTTTCATTGACCTACTCTCTAGTTCTGTTGCCTTTGGACAGTTGTTGCTCCCCTACCATGTATATTCATATCTTGCGTATAAGAGAATTCTTTCTATAACTATCTTTTTCCATTTGACTCACTTCACAAAGCATAATACTCTCTAGTTCCATCCATGTAGCAGCACAGTATATGAATATCTATTTATATGTTACTTGATTTTATTTAAATAATTAAATGACTATGTACCAAATAGATATAATATTTTAAGACACTATGTTAGGCAATGTGACTCCAAATAAAAATTAGACAAATACAAATCTATGCCTTTATTAAGATCATGTTAATTGGAGAAACACCAAACAATTGTGTTGCATATTGCAATGGGAAAGTTGGGGAAGAGGATATTAAGTTTGCCATAACAATAGGGGCAGCTTCTTCAAAGACACAATATTTGAGTTGGCAATGGGAAGGGTGAGAAGGACACTAGAGCCAACATGGAAGGAAGAGCTTATTTGTAGGACTTGAAACAAAAAAGACACATCCAATTAAAAGACTGACAGGAGGCCCTTGTGGAGGAGTGCAATAGGGCAAGTCTTCAGAAGTATGCAGAGACCACATTGTGTGGAATGTGTTGAGGACTTGGTTCTTCTAAAGCACAAAGGATGTCTATAAAGGTTGGGAAAGTAATAATAAACTTACACATTTGGAGAATAGATCTGTCTGAAGTGGAATGGAAAAACTAAAGGAGCATAAGAGATGTAAAAATGTTTTAATAAAACTTCAGGATACCAAGAAATCTTCTTCCCGAGATGCTGAAAAGATGTGGGAGAGGTAACTTTTGACATTGGCATTGAAGACATTGTCACTGACCATTATGCATAGGAATTGTGAATTACCTAGTGTACTTACAATAGAGTCTTTACTGTGCCAGGGAGTTGAAGAGGCATGAAAGATACACAGAAAAGAGCAAACTAATAATTTTGACTAAAGAATTATTATGAAGTAGATTTAAAAGTAGAGTGAGTTGGGGCTGGAGCAATAGCACAGCACATTTGCCTTGCATGCAGCCGACCTGGGTTCGATTCCCAGCATCCCATATGATCCCCTGAGCACTGCCTGGAGTAATTCCTGAGCACAGAGCAAGAAGTAACCCCTGTGCATCGCTGGGAGTGACCCCCCCAAAAAAGCCATAAAATTTTTAAAAAATAAAAGTAGAGTGAGCATGAAAATATTTGAACATTATTCTACTTGAATTTTGTGGCAAAATAAAATAACATTGAAGGATTTCACATCTTAAAGTGATTACTTATTTATTTATGTTTATAGGGCAGTTAGTCACATAGCAAATTGTAAATAGAGATTGGAGAAAATGTCAAGAGTTTGCCATGTAACACAAAAGACTTAGCTGGAATTAATCAATGGTACTCTTGAAAAAGGATTTTTTGGAGTTAAAATCAGTCTTTGAAATTTCATAGCATTGCCCGTGCATATTTTTTCTTGCTGCTCAGTAAAAATCTTTGAGTAGTTCATATATCCCTTGCCTTGGAATGCAGAATGGTAGTCAAATAATATCTTGCCCACGTACCATAGAAGCAATGGCATGCTGTAGCTGTTTTTGGGTGTCTCCCAAATAGACAGGGTTTTAAATGTTAACCTACTAATAAATATCTGAATGTTCTATTAGTAATCAATTCAGCCATCTGTTCCTACAAAGAAAGAGTAGCTCTCAGAAAATGAATCTGAGAATGGTGAACTATTGAATCATTTTTTAAAAAGTAATACTGAGAACAATCTTCTATATCACTTCATGCCAGAGGAAGAACAAATGGAAAAAAAGGAATTCATTATTTCCTATCACTAAATTTATGCTAATATAATACATAATATATTATGATTCTATGAATTTATATTGACAACTTTTCTTTTAAGTAAAAGCATAATATTTAAATGAGTTAAAAGTGAAAGTAATGTACTATGAGGGAAAAGCCTGAGGCTTGCAATTAAAAGAGAAAATTTTGAGTTTATCTTCATTATTTTTAGTGATAGTCTATCCATGTTATCATTCAATATCTTTTGATTGTAAATAAACGAAGTCCCTGTCTTGCCTGTTATGGAGTTGCCATAATCAAGTGAATCAAGCATGATGCCCAAATTACATAGTAAGATTAGACATAGAATTACTTGATTATAAATATTCATTGGTCAAAAGGGGAATGATTTCATATCTGATAATAAAGGCTGCTCTCAAATTTGTGAGTTTATCATTAGAATTCCAAAATAAATTGGTAATGAGACATTTTATTTCACAAAAAAAATGCTTCATATGTGTTATGTACAAGGCTGGCTTTCAAAGTGTCATCTTAGAAATTGCTGCAATAGCAAGAATAGTATCTGATAAGAACTTGTATAGTTAACTAGGAAAAAGATTATCAGTATTATAAAGGGCAAAGCATGTGATGAGTTACTTAAAAAGGGAGGCATATAAATTATCAATACACACACAAATGCTGAATACCCTGAATGTTTGGGAGAATAAAAAATTTATACCACAAGAAAGAGACTACAAAGTTACTAGAATGTCTAATATTCATATACCAATAAATTTGGACTATAAAAACTGGCGTAATGATTCCCCAAAAAACTAAAAAATGTAACTATCATGTGACAATTTATTTCTGGGCATTTATGAAAATGAAATTATCATATAATAATTTCAGTAATTATATGATAAGTTATATCTGGGTATTTATATGAACAAAGTAAAAACTATAAAAAGTTTTTTTGTCAATCAAGTGTAGCTTAAACACTAAAACAAAAAATTATTTTATGTTACAACTTTTTTTACAATAGTTAAGATAGGAATAAATTTGAGTATCTATCAGTGGATGAAAGGATCAAAAAGATGTGGTACACACACATGCATACATGCAGACACAAAATGAAGAAAAAAGAAAAAAAGGAACTTTATGTTGGTGCCAAGAATTTGATAATTTAAAAGATATTCCTTGTAATTCTGAAGCACACTAAAATTCAAAACTCAGTAACACAAATGAAAGATCCTAAGCTTGTGGTCAAATATAGATTCAAATCCTAAATTTCTCCTTTAGTTATGCAATGACCTTGAACTTGTCAGTCAGTAATAGCTACTCCACAGCTTTTCTGTGAGTGACAGAAATTTAAGGGAAATGTGATTAATATATTTGCCCCTCGTAAAACATTTATTTTCGGTCGACTGACATAAGGTGTGTAAGTTCTTTTGCCTCCATAAAGCTGCTACTTTTTATTACAAATTCACTATTTTTTTAAATTAATTTTGATAGAAATAAGTTTCAAAGAATTGGAACAAATGACAGAGAGGGATGTCTTATTTTCTTCACACTCCAAGTGCTAGGAAAATACCAAGCAAGGTTTTCACTTTCAGACTGGGAGATAGTGCACGGGTTAGTCCATGGGTAGGAAGAGGGGAAGCAGTCTTTGGGTTGCATTCCTAGCACTGCAAGGCCTCGCCAGCATTGGGGGCAGTCAGAGAAGGCACTGCCGGGTGGTCCCTGGCACCACAGACTCAGCAGCACTGTTCTCAGTCCCAGAATAGGACTGCCATCCAGCTGGTCACCCTCAGAGGACTGGCCTCTGAGTCACTGAGCACCACTTGGGAGGCCTTTCCCCAAACATAGATCATTATTAAAGTGTTCGATTCACTGTCACTGTCACTGTCATCCCGTTGCTCATCGATTTGCTTGAGCGGGCACCAGTAACGTCTCCATTGTGAGAGTTATTGTTACTGTTGTACTGTTTTTGGCATACCGAATACGCCACGAACCTGGGTCAGCCGCGTGCAAGGCAAATGCCCTACCACTGTGCTATCGCTCCAGCCCTAGTACCAAACAAGCTCTCAAGTATTATATTATTTATTAAAAAAAGACTATTTATTCACAGAATATTTGTGAATTGATTCATTCAAAAAGACTATTCACTTTTTATTCTATTTAAATAAAAAGAATTAAGTTCATTTTAGTGTCTTTACATTGTGGGTGTCTTTTTTCAGTTATACTTAATACACATGGACTGGAGCAATAGCACAACAAGTAGGGCATTTGCCTTACCCGGGTTCAATTCCTCCATCCCTCTCGGAGAGCCCGGCAAGCTACCGAGAGTATCCCACCTGCATGGCAGAGCCTGGCAAGCTACCCGTGTCATATTCAATATGCCAAAAACAGTACAAGTCTCACAATGGAGACATTACTGGTGCCTGCTTGAGCAAATCGATGAACAACGGGACAACAGTGCTACAGTGCTACTTAATACACATATTAAATATAGCTGCTATGAAGATGACTTAATTTTCTTCAAAATCTGTCTACAATGAAGAGTATAAAAGTTATTTGGAATTGCCACCCAAATTAACACTGTTGTCAAACACATAGATTAAGGTATGAAACACAGTATAAATCCAGTAAATAGTTTGAATCTCCTAGACTTGAATTTTATAGACATATTTACACTTACTATTATGATATTAACTAATAAAACCAATGAAATTCTTGATGGAGCCACTATGGCAGTGAGGTCACTGGAGATTTCTATATTTAAGAGTGATTTTTGGGGTCTCTATTCTGCATAAGGCGCTGTTAAGCCATGTGCAAACCGGAGCAGTCCCTGTCATACTTGAAGAAAAGCATAATGGGAGTAAATTAAATAATCATCACAAAATAAGTGCATAATTATTAGCCATAATAAATCCCAATGAAAATAAACTATAGGATGTACAGAAAGGAGTACATTTAAATTTTTTGCCTTGAGAGTTCTTTGATTTGCTTTCTTATGCCTGCATAATTCTGGTTTTTGTAGGCATTTGTTGCTACTCAGTATAGGAAGATATGTTTTTCTTCAAAGTATTCTTTTGGAGTTCAGAACCTTAGAAAAACTAATCTCGCCGAGATTTAGCTTACTCAACTCTAAATGACATAGAACTAATGATCTGGTAGAGTAGTTAAGAGATTGAAATGAAAGAGTAAACAGAATTTCTTGTGCATGGCGCATAGTAAGTGCTCCATCAAGGTGAGCTATCTTAGCCAAGAAGAGAAGGAAATGAGAACAAGATGAGAGGAGAAGAAAAGGAGTGACATAGTGACCATGGGGATGATGTTATATTAGCTATGGCAGAGACAAAGTCCGTAATTTCAGTTTTGTACTCTCAATATTCAAACAAATATCATACTATGGCCAATATTCGATGTCAAGAGTAAGAAATAGATAAGGACTATAATAACCCTATAACCAAAATATTAGAAGAAGTCCTTAAATATCCCCCAAAAGAGTATTAAAAGACCTGCCTCTTCTATTTTTGGACCATGTATTAGAGAGCTCAGAGATTTTTTAACAAGAAAGGTTGAGATGAAGCTTAATTTCAAATTCTGGTCTGTTCTTTTGATGATAAAGCAAAAGTAAAGCTCAGGTTTCTAGATAACTATCATGGATTTGGGGCAGAGGACTATTCCTGTTTGTGGAGATACAGAGGGATAATTGAAGAACACACTTTGCACTCAGGTTCTAAAATATAAGCAAGAAAGTTGGAAAATGAAAAAGGGACGTGGTCAACGAGGTCTTGCTCCCTCCCTGCCTCTAACATGCCAGTGTGCAGTCAAGTGCATCCTTATGCGCTATACTCAGCCTTCTTGGTATTATGGGGGTAAAACTTTATATATTTAGCAAGGAAAATGTTTGTATCATTTAGGAAGTACCCTACTTCAGGTATCTCACTGAGGGCCAGTGAATGTTGGTAAAAAGCATCTGTGAATTTTTTAACTAAAATTATAAACCTGGTATTGATCTGATTTGTGCATCAAAATTTTATTGGTAAGTATGTAAATTTTCTTTTTTCACAATAGCACCACAGATATCAGGAGAATGCCATTGTTTTGTATCTTCCAAACAGAAACATACAGCAGAATTACAAAGTGTGTGTTAGCTCTAAAACTTGACTAGATTTTTGAAGAAATGAGCAATTTCCTTAGAGGGGCAGAGGAGTACAGTTCTATGGGGTTGCACAACAAAGGTCAAGAGCTCCTCTAGACCAGGAGTACAAAGCAGACACTGTTGTTTAGACATATTGAGTGAAGGTTTAAGGTTTATTGATGAGACCAAAATTCAAGCAAAGGCAGAATACATTGGGCATTGGCAGAACAAAATAACAAAGAAAAGTTCTTCTCCACTTCTATTCATGAGTAAATATTTTCTTTATTTCAGTGCAGAGGATTGAACTCAGAGCCTCAAATATGCAAGGCAAGCACTCTACTTAACTGAGCTACATCCCTGGATTTCATTGCACAGATTTTTATTAAAAAAAATAAGTATATATAAAGGAAGGAGTCAGAGAGCTGGCTCGAAGGGGTTGCAGTACAGACCTAGTATTCCTTGTCCTAGGTTCCATCTCTGCCTTAGTATGGCATTGTTTCTCCAGAGCAGCAGAGTAGTTACCTCCCTGATCACCCACCCTTTCCTCCTACAAATGTCCAGAAAGCAAAGGCTCAGTCATGCCGTCATCATCCCTGTACTCAAGCAGCCCCAAAGCTACTGCAGGAAGAGAAAAACATGCATATGGTACCCGAATGACTTGAGTCGAAAGTCTCTATGTGTCTCATATTCAAACTCAGTACTGTGCTGAAACCACAGAAGGCATCTCACGAGGGATTGCCTCTTGAGTACAAAGGCAGGCATGAGGTTTGGGGAAGGAGAGAAACCACAGGCGTCTTCTGTCCTCATTCTGATGTGATGGCTTGTCTAAAGAAGACTTGAGTTCTTTTAAACTAAAAGATTTATATCCTTCAGAGAGGCTTGATTAAGACCCCAATTAATTAATTTGTTAGTGATACCTCTTTCTGTGCACACCATCCCTAATTATTCTTAATTTATAGTATATATATTGAAAGGTGAAGATATGTAGCTATAACTGAGAAAGTATCACAGTTCTGAAAATTAATTCACTGTAGGAGTCTAAATAAAAAAATAAAAATCAGCTCTTTACACTGCTGTTTTTACTGAAAGTATTTAGAGTCAGCAGTAATTCTTGGGATAGAGCACATACTGTGTTTCATAAATTGAGCTGACCCAGAATATTGTAGCTGATGTTACAACATAGATAATATGGCCTCTTATTTTACATAATAAGAATTGTGTAAATCCAGGTAGACTAGAGTGATAATATATGTTATTTTATCTTAATTTCCCTATATTCTCATATAAAAGATTTAAGAACAGTTACACTGGACATTTTTTTTTAAATTGTATTTGAAGATCTGGAAAGGAGTTTTAATCAACAAGAAGATGCATGTTACAAATGCATATTTTGAAAATCTATCTTATAGTAAATAACCTAAAATATCATTCTTATAAAGTAACTACTTTGCCAGTGGAAGTAGATCAGTAAAAAAATAGCAATTCTTTCTAGCTTGTTTCTGATTTTCACTAATTTTCTGACAGCTTGTTTCAAAACACCCTAATTTGCTAGCTTGAACTCTGCTTTAATGGTATCAGTCCTATCTATTTTTTCTTTTGTTTCTCTTTCACATTTAAATTTTTGTCTTTTCTTCTAAATATGTTGGTTTTGCTTCTTTGTTTTTAATTAAGGCAACATGATTTACAAAGTTATTCATGATTGAGTTTCAGGCATACAGTGTTTTAACCTTTTTGGAGAATAGTATGGGCACTTGTCAAAAACACTGGGAACTGAGCTTCCTTATGATCCAGCAGTTTCTCTTCCTTCCAAATTTTGCCCTCTAGTTTCTTTTGTGTTCTTCCCATATCTCTGATTTGTTTTCCCTTTTCAAACCTTCAAACACTATTCTTGGCCAATGCTTGCTCTACAAGTGATCTGCTGAATCCACAGTTTCCCAGCCCCTCCTCCTCACCCCCGTCCCAGCCTCCTACAGCCCTCATCATTATATTTCTTGACTAACGTCACCAAAGTTCTCTGTATCATCTGATTAAAAGAGCTACAACAAAACATTGTTTTATATATGAAATATTTTAAGTAGCAGTCACTTGGATATCCATAGTCATTTTTTTCTTTAAATAGAATTCATTTTATAAACATATATTATGGTGCAGAAAGAGCTCATCATGTGTAACTAATTTTTTGCATTCAAGGAAATTATGATTCATTTGTCTCAGCTGAAAGAAGAAATAATAATACTAATTTCCATGAACTGAAATATATTTTAACAAGTCAACTAGTGATTATTGCAACATGTAGGATACACTTGTATGCCCCAATGCCTAAAAGTAGAGAGAGTCTGGGGAGATAGCACTTATACAACAAATGTTTAGTATGTGCAGCCAATTACCCAGGTTGTCCCATGGTACCTCAGGGTTCCTCCAGGAGATGCTGTGGAGAGCAAATGATACTAGGGATCAAATCTGGGTGCATTTTATTGAAATGTCATGATATCTCTCTGGCCACTGTATCTCTGTATCACTGTCATCCTGTTGCTCATTGATTTGCCCAACTGGGCACCAGTAACGTCTCCATCGTGAGACTTGTTGTTACTGTTTTGGGCATATGGAATACAACACGGGGAGCTTGCCAGGCTCTGCCCTGTGGGCGAGATACTCTCGGTAGTTTTCTTGGCTCTCCGAGAGGTTCGGACTAATCAAACCCGGGTCAGCCGAGTGCAAGGCACTACCCGCAGTGCAATTGCCCCAGCCCCTCTCTGGCCACATATATTTTGAATCTTTTCTTTCATTCAAGTCAGGGTTTTTTCCTCCTCAAAAACTTTTAAACCATTTTCAGAAAAGATTTTTCTGCACTCACAACTAAAGGAGTTAAACAAGGAGAGAAATATTCCTAGTTGTGGTTGGCAACAGAACTTTTCAGTTTTCATTTTATGAGTAGGGGGACAGATAATTGCTCAGTCCACCAGAATGGGATGTTCATTTAACTTATGGTATAAAGCGGGGGGGAGGAGTAACCAAAGTGCTTGTTTTCACCAGCTCTCATTCCATCTGCACCTGGTAAGGTGCCCAGTCCAAGCTCTTAGGCAGAAAGGCTTACTGAAGTTATTTTTCTGTTTTTCTATGATGTGTGCTTTCTCCTTGGTCTTTGCACATAATTCACAGACATTTGCAAAATAAGTAAGATATTAAGTCAGGGTCCCAAGTAAATGTATTTCAATTAAATAGATGAGTTCTCAATTAATGGTCATCCAGGAAAGCAGTGGTCATAATTTTGTAGAAAATGTTTCCTCCTTGGATTGATTTTCTAAAACTCAGGGTAAATCCTATCATTTCTTTATTTCCCCTAAAGCATCTTTTATGCAACTTTCTAAAATGTGATTAAATATATTTGAAGTGATTTTTTAAAAATCAAAAACAAGTATAATGATATTGTGTGTAAACCTAATATTTTAAATTTATAGAATAGCTGTAAATCCTTTCTCAGAAATGTTTCACTTAGTTGTAAAATGTTATTTATGGGAATCGTGGAACTACATGTAAAAGGTAACTTCAATCTAGTTTTTAAGTAGGAAAATTATAGTCATAAGAAAGTGTAACTATGTTGGTAACGTCACATAGCAGAATGACAGTAGCTAAAGAAAAGGTCTCAGAACTTCTAATTTCAGAGTCCAAATACACTTATTCGAATAGTTCTTTTTAGGGACCTGGGTATAGTACAGCAGGTAGGGCATTTGTGTTGCACGCCATTCATCTGGGATGGATCCCTGACAGCCTGTATGTTTCCCTGTGTTAGCCATAAGTGATCTCTAAGCTAAGAGCAAGGAGTAAGCCCTGAGCACCGTTGGGTGTGGTTCAAAAAAGGTTGTTTCTTTTATTAGTTATTTTACTGCTTGATGTTTTATAATGATTTGTAAATATTACATTATGAAAGTATGTGAAAGATGATATAATCTAGCCATGTATCTTGAGCAGCAGAATGATTAACATTTCAAATCAAGATTTTTTTTGGTCTAGTAATAGTTTGGATTCATTATTTACATAAACTTATGACCGTTGCTAAAAATGTTGTATAGAATCTATTTTTTAAAACTCAAACCAACCTTTGTCAAAGTACAGACAACTAATAAGATGAGGAAGAATCACCAAGCAGAAAATTGAAGGCAGAATGTAGAAAGTTGGTGTTGAACTAAAGCCACTTCTACCCCAGGGAGTTTTGCTAAACAAAAAGAACTGAAGCATTAAAACTGACTTGAAAGAAATGGAGGGGTGGGGAAAAAGGAAGGGAAAACATGACTTACAAAAGACTTTAGATGAAAATTCTAAAGTGAAAATTATAATGTTTTATTTCAGTTAATTTCCTTAAAAACAAACTTACATCTTACAAGCATAGTAAATCTTATAAAAATGTTCTCACAATTTGAAAAAAGATGAAAAGAAACTTCAATAAAATGAGAAATTGAAATGAAATACAGCTAACTGGACATTTGTTGAAGCTTATGAGCTAATGAATGAGCTGGTAAATAGTTCAGAAATATTATTCAGAAAACAGTGGCCAAAATATGAGAAATAAAAAAGCTAAGAAATTTTCAGGATAGGTGAGAAAAATGATAGTTACACATTCAATAGAAGATGTGGAAGAAGGTACAACTATGTCTGAGGTAATTCTTGAAAAAACCATGTAGTTTAAATGTTTTGATAGAGCATGATGAAATGAAGAATATGAAAGACAAAGGTACCTGTAGAGGAGCAATAGTCTATATCACAAAAGATGTTGAGAATAGTAAATTTTATCTTTAAAAAAAGTTCAGAAAAGTAAAATATACATGTGTCTTACCAGTGTACCTTCACCTAACAACTCTCCCCAGAAATGCTTTATGGGCAGAATAATTTGATTATAGATGGATAATCTAAATTGCTAAAGAACCAACTATTAAATAAGTGAATTAATATAGATGACATTTTCTGAAAGAATGATTTGTGGGATTAAAATATCAGTAATAATAAAAGTATAAAAACAGAATTGTTGGAAAACAATAATAAAAATGAAGTCAGAAAGCCAAATATGTCACATATTTCATTAAATATTAATGAAACTACTGCCACACAAAATCATATAGTTGTGTCCTTTGATATAATAGTGGGAAGAATGATCAGTTTTCCAAATAACAAATATATGTAATACAGAGAAATAAATTTCAAAATAAACAAAACTGCACTATATTGTCAAAGGATGCTGGCTGGTAAAATCTGTGAGGAAAATAAGCAAATAGGTGTTAGAAAAAAACAAGGTAGTTATTACCCATTAAGGAAAAGGCAGAATACTTGAGGAAGTGCACTAAATAAAGCATTTTTAAACTACAATTATATTTTTATGCACAATTTAAAAACTCCCAATTAAAATGTTTCTAAAATGGAGGCAAATAAACCATTTTGAACAAACATTTGCTATGAAAATATTTCCTTTTCTTTTGTTATTTCTTTAGATTGGATGCCCAGAATGGAGATCAAAGGGTCAAAGACATTAACATTGTTAACATGCTTAATCACAATGATTTAAAGCCATGTTTGTCTAGGATGTTTTCTTGCAGAGTATATTTTACACCCCACATATCATTAAATGCATACACAAAATTTTATGTCACATTATTTTGCATCGGCCCGAGAGTGTGGAAAGCGGCTGAGCTTCACGCATGAGTGAACATATTCCTGGACTGCACGACCGCAAAAGGGAAATATATATATATATATATATATGTATATATATATATATATATACTTCTCAGAGTGCCTGGAAAGCTACCAAGAGTATCCTGCCCGCATGGAAGAACCTGGCAAGCTCTCCATGGCATATTCAATATGCCAAAAACAGTAACAGTACCAGGTCTCATTCCCCTGACCCTGAAAGAGCCTCCAATCATTGGGAAAGATGAGTAAAGAGAGGCTGCTAAAATCTCAGGACTGGGATGAATGGAGACATCACTGGTGCCCACTCGAGTAAACCGATGAAGAACGAGATGACAGTGATACAGTGATACAGGGATTTTGCATCAGGAATGCATGCTTCCAAAAGTGTTTCTTTGCACCAACAGTATAATTTAAAATACCATTCTCAAGTTATCTTAGTACAATCAGTTTGTATATTTAAAATTCACTTAAGCTATGTTTTAAAAAGTATATCATTATAATAAAGTAGAGTAGAACTAAGAATGTGGTGTCAACTCAAAATGCCCCAATCAGAGTCATAGATATGCAAGTAGTAATTTGGGCATATCTAATAAAACATCAAATTCTCAGTTCCTTCATCTTAACAAAAAGACGATAACAAAATTGGTCAAATTATCAGAATAGATGATTGTGTTTATAAAAGTGAATTTACAATGGGTGGGTTTGTGGAGGGTTCCCTGGGACACTGATGGAGGGAAGCAAGCTCTCTGATGATGTGGTATAGGAATAACAAGTATGTGAAAGTAGGAATAATAGTATTGTAAGTTCCCAGTACCACAAAAAAATTGTTAAAAATAAATTGATTTAAAGGGTTGATATCAAGGGTATATAAAGCACTGGTTAAACTGTACAAGAAGAAAACATCCAACCCACTCAGAAAATGGGCCGAAGAAATGAATAGGAACTTTTCCAAGGAAGAGATACAAATGGCCAAAAGGCACATGAAAAAATGCTCTGCATCACTAATCATCAGGGAGATGCAAATCAAAACAACCATGAGATACCACCTCACACCACAGAGAATGGCACACATCCAAAAGAACAAAAGCAACCGCTGTTGGAGAGGATGTGGGGAGAAGGGGACCCTTCTACACTGCTGGTGGGAATGCCGAATGGTCCAGCCCCTTTGGAAAACAATATGGACGATTCTCAAAAAATTAGAAATTGAGCTTCCATTTGATCCCAGTAATACCACTTCTGGGAATATATCATGGAGAAACAAAAAAGTATAGTCGAAATGAGATCTGCACTTATATGTTCATCGAGGCACTGTTTACAATAGCCAGAATCTGGAAAAAACCCAAGTGCCCGAGAACAGATGACTAGTTAAAGAAACTTTGGTACATCTATACAATAGAATACTATGCAGCTGTTAGAAAGGATGAAGTCATGAACTTTGCATATAAGTGGATCAACATGTTAAGTATCAGGCTGAGTGAAATGAGCCAGAAAGAGAGGGACAGACATTGAAAGATTGCACTCATCTGTGGAATATAGAACAACAGAGTACGAGACTAATACCTAAGAATGGTAGTATATAATACCACGAGGTTGGCTCCATAGCTTGGAAGCTGGCCTCCCACACTGGGGGAAAGTCATCCCAGATAGAGAGGGGAACACCAAGTAATATGTGATTGGAGATTCTGCGCGGGAAGGGAGATGCATGCTGAAAGTAGACTAGAGACTGAACAGGTTGACCACTCAATACCCCTATTTCAATCCACAACACCCAAAAGGAAAGAAAGATATCAAATTGGAATGCCCCGCCACAGAGGCGGGGTGGGGTGGGGAATGGGATTGGGGGGGTAGGAGGGATACTGGGTTCATTGGTGGTGGAGAATGGACACTGGTGGAGGCATGGGCTCTCAAACATTGTATGAGGGAATAACAAAAATGTGTGAATCTCTAATTGTACCCTCACTGTGACTCACTAATTAAAAAATAAATTAAAAAATAAAAGTTAAATACAATAACAAACTTTTATTTTTGAGAAGATGAAGTGTAAGCTGCTTAAATCAATGTCTGGCACATATAGTATGTTGCAGATGCTTTGTTATTTTAAGAATAAACCAAAATGCATTTGATCTACACAAAAATAACATTCATTGTAATAACACAAACAGTAATGTAGGATATTGCAATCTAAAAGACAAATATTAGTCTATTTTTTTAGGATCATTTTCTACTAGTCTCCTAAATCTTTTCTGCCTTGAGGAGATCAAATACTTAATGCTGATTCTAGAGAAAGAGTTGAATCAAGGATAGAATAGGGAATGCTGATGAATAGTCATTCACTTAATTAAACAGTAAATTAATGAACTGTATATTTGGGGCTCTATAGTGACACTTGGACTACT
The DNA here is from genome assembly GCF_027595985.1 of Sorex araneus. Classification (NCBI taxonomy): domain Eukaryota; kingdom Metazoa; phylum Chordata; class Mammalia; order Eulipotyphla; family Soricidae; genus Sorex; species Sorex araneus. Next base: position 276,469,700 of record NC_073313.1, on the reverse strand, counting down.
GTATGAGACATTCAAAGAAGAGAAAAAGTGATCTAGTGTTGGAAAAGGAATCATAGGACAGAAGGGGAACTGATTTCCCAGAGGTCCAAGTTTCAGTTACTCCATCAAGGAAAGCATCTTACAAAATTCTCTTGGGGCCAAGAGGTAGTACAACAAATAAGGCACTTTCCTTGCACTGAGTGAACCTGAGTCTGATTCTCAAGAACCCTATATGTCCCAAAAGCACCATCTGAAAGTGATCCTTGTGTGCAGTACTGTAAAAAACTAAAGCACGCCAAGGGGTGTGTGCACTCGAGGGCTGGAGGGGGTGGGGTGCTCTGTCTCACTGCCCTAGTTCGGTGCTCTGGAACCGCTGTGTATGGGCTGGATCTGGACGGCTGTTGGCCAAGGACAGATGAAGGAAGAACAAGGACCTAGCTGGTTGCTGATTAGTTATCGTTTATTCAATCTTCCATCTTTCTCATCTCCTGAACTCCCAGCTCCGTCCTCTCTCTGGATCTTCTGCAGCCTGGATTCTCATCTCTCTCCTCCCTTTTTCCTCTCTTTGCCTTTGCCCCTAGTTACAAACTACCATGTAGCAAAATCAACATAAGAAAGTCCTTCCTGAGGGCTGTCAGGTTCAAAGGGAACACAGCCTAGGGGCATTCCAAAGCCCCTCCTGACTGCCAGTAGGTTAGATACATCTTAAGGGTTTTTTCTCCTCTCATTCCAAACACTCATTAACATCTTAATACTAGTTATTTTTGTATGGACATAGCAAGAGATACTTTGAGGCTTGCTAGGCAGCTCTCCTGACAACATCTTGCCACAGACTCAGACTATAGTGCTCAGGCCAGATTAATCATTCCTCACCCTAGCAGGGTCCAAATCTAGTTTTCATTGTTTGGATCATGCCAACATTTGTCTATGATCAAGCTCTTAACTTATAGTTAAGCATTAGGCACTTTGGCCAGGCCCATCTCGATGCCAGGGTAGCACACAACTCACCGCTTGCCCTGGGTCCATCTCATCCCTCATCGAGACCCTGTTTTGGGGGTGCTAGGAAGTAAGGACAACTGAGGCTTAGGTCGAGAGAACAGATGTCCAGGAGGAAAATATCATGTAGAGTGAAATGACTCCCAGGTTACAAAAGCAAAGCATTTGCTAAGTCTTCCTGTGTCCATACAAAAAGGACATGGCTCTGAATAAAATATGCAAAGGACTCAAGGAGAAGAGGAAAAACAATATTTACAAGTCAACAGAACGTTAAGAAAGAAGCTACAAATAAACACAGAGGAATGGGAGCACTGTAACAGGAGTAACCCAATAAACCTAAACTACCTGAGGCTATGTAATCCTACACAGTACTAGGAGTAAGTTTGAGCATAGCTGAGTTTGCTTCCAAAACAATGATATTTGACACATATCATTGCACAAATGTCTAATACTGACTCCACAAAGATCCAGCTAGGCAGATGCCTCACTCATTCTTTAGAGATAAGGAAGCAGATATTCAGATAGATTTACTGCTACACTCCATTGTTTGCCACTTTTCCAGAAACAGTGGGAATTTTACAAAATGAAACTACTTAAGCAACAGGTTGGGGTCTCCTGACCTCCTTTAGAAGATTCAATCTACAATCCACATACAGCCTAATTCTAGTCACTAATCTGTAAATTGCAAACAACTGCCTTGACTTTCTTTTTTTTTTCTAAGCATGAACTGGAAATCCTAAACTAAATTTTAAAGTGGGGTTTTAAAAATTTTTCATTTTTGAGTCACTGTGAGATGCAGAGTTGCAAAGCTGATTAGGGCTGGGTTTTAGTCATACAGAGTTCCAACATCCATCCCTCCACCAGTGTACATTTCCCACCACCAGTGTCCCCAGTTTCCCTCCTATCACCTTTTCCCCAGCCTGTCTCTATGGCGGCACTTTTCTTCTCTGTCTCTCTTTCTGTCTTTCTCTCTCTCTTTCACTATGGTTTATAATAAGGTACTGAGAGGTTGTCCTGTTTGTTTCTTTACCTGTTTTCAGCACGCAGTTCTTATCCAGAGTGATTATTTTCAACAATCTTTGTATTGCTGTATTGCTGGCCTCTTCTTTATCCCAACTACCTTTTCCCCTAGCATTTGAAGTAGGTTTTCAATGGTGTAGCAGTCCTCCTGGCCCTTCTACTGTCCTTGGATATTGGTCTCATATTATGCTTTTTTTTAAAATCCCACAAGTAAGCCTAATCATTCTATGTTTATCCCTCTCCTTTGGACTTATTTCATTTACTCTGATACTCTCCATGTCCCTCCATTTATAAGAAAATTTTATAACTTTATTTTTCCTATTAGCTATATAGTATTCCATTGTATAGATGTACCAGAGGTTTTTTTATCCAGTTGTCTGTTCTTAGGCACTCGAGTTATTTTCAGATTTTAGCTATTGTGAATGGTGCTACAATGAACATACACAGAAACTATTCAAGGAAAAATAATCAGTATCTAATTTTGTTGGCCCTCCATTAAGGGTGTCTTAAAATGCTAATCAGCTTGAGTGCCACTTATAAATGCTCAGAAAGCATTCCAACAAATTCACATCTCCTGACAGTCTTCCTAGGTTTATTTGTTATTTTATATTACTTTGTGGTTTTTCTTGAGCTTATAACTAGAATATTTTATTAGTTATATTTTAGTAGTTTATTACATATTTTTAAAATATAATGTAGACACTAATTACTAAAAAGTTAAGAATTTTTACTGGGCTATGAAAAAGTGAAAACCTGCCTCTTTTGTCATACTCAACACTTTGACAAGTAGGTGATGGATTTTTTTTTCTTTTTTGGTCACACCCGGCAATGCACAGGGTTACTCCTGGCTTTGTACTCAGGAATTACTCCTCGTGGTGCTTGGGGGACCATATGGGATGCTGGGAATCGAACCCCGGTCAGCTGTGTGCAAGGCAAACACCCTACCTGCTGTGCTATCGCTCCAGCCTCCTGGTATTGGATTTTATGTGACCTTTCAGAATTGTTTGTTTTATAAATTAATCATAATTTTATAATTTAATCATTAAATTATAATTTAATTTACTGAGTGGATTCCATGGGACATCAAAAGACCATGTGGTCGCCCACCTATGAGATGGTCAGACTTCTTCCTCAAAAACCTAAATAAATGGTTTGAGGCTCTTCGTGTTCCTGGAGTGAGCAGATGCCATTGGGCTACACTAGCATGGGACAGGAACAAATGGAGATGGTACTGGTGCCCACTCAAGCAAATCAAAGATCAACGGGATGACAAGTGATACTAGTGATTTAAAATTTGCTCTTCACATTAATGGCAATGAAATATATGTCTACATTTTTATTTTTCATTTAGTAGCATATCTTCAAGATCTTCCTATATTAGCAACTTATTTTTATGCTTGACATCTCATAGAAGTAGCATAATTTATTGTCAGCCAGAGCTAATTGTTTCTAATTTCACTCTTGCAGCTAGATCTAGTGACATTAGGACTAGCTGGACGTATGTGTACTCTTAAATTTTAGTCCTGTGTGAATGGACCTAGTGATCTGTATCCAGGTTATTGAGGATGTGAGGTAAGAGTAGAGGGAATACTTAATTTCTAGTCTGACACTTTAAACTATTCTGTACAATCCTCCAAAACTCTCTCGTTCATTAAGAAATCTTTGATATCCCTGTGACTCCTGTGGTATAGCTATATGATGGAGAGTTACCGACTAGCATCTGACCATGCTATACAAAATGAGTAAGAAATGAACTGCCATCATGATAGGCCTCCAAGACTTTGTGGTCACTTCAGTGTCACATATTGTTTTAAGAATAATACAATCTTATCATCTGACATATACGATCAACTTTTTTCTTTTTCCTTCCCTGCTTCCTCCCTTCCTTCCTCCCTCCCTCCCTCCCTTCCTCCCTCCCTCCCTCCCTCCCTCTCCTCCCTCCTCCCTCCCTCCCTCCCTCCCTCCCTCCTCCCTCCCTCCCTTCCTCCCTCCCTCCCTCCCTCCCTCCCTCCCTCCCTCCCTTCTTTCCTTCCTTCCTTCTTCCTTCCTTCCTTCCTTCCTTCCTTCCTTCCTTCCTTCCTTCCTTCTTTTCCTTCCTTCCTCCCTTCCTTCCTCCCTCCCTCCCTCCCTTCCTTCCTTCCTTCCTTCCTTCCTTCCTTCCTTCCTTCCTTCCTCCTCCCTCCCTCCCTTCTTCTCCCTCCCTCCCTCCCTCCCTTCTTTCTTTCCTTCTTTCTTTCTTTCTCTTTTCTTTCTTTCTTTCTTTCTTTCTTTCTTTCTTTCTTTCTTTCTTTCTTTCTTTCTTTCTTTCTTTCTTTCTTTCTTCCTTCCTTCCTTCCTTCCTTCCTTCCTTCCTTCCTTCCTTCCTTCCTTCCTTTCTTTCTTTCTTTCTTTCTTTCTTTCTTTCTTTCTTTCTTTCTTCTATACTTCCTTTTGTCCTTCCTTCCTTCCTTCCTTCCTTCCTTCCTTCCTTCCTTCCTTCCTTCCTTCCTTCCTTCCTTCTTTCCTTCTGTCCTTCCTTCTCTTTCTCTCTTTCTCTCTCTCTTTCTATCTCTTTCTTTCTCTCTTTCTCTTTCTTTCTTTCTCTCTTTCTCTCTCTCTTTCTTTCTTTCTTTCTTTCTTTCTTTCTTTCTTTCTTTCTTTCTTTCTTTCTTTCTTTCTTTCTTTCTTTCTTTCTTTCTTTCTCTCCTTCCTTTCTTTTCTTTCCCTACTCACAAATGCTAAGTACTTATTACTAGTTCTGCCCTTCAGAAATCACTTCTGTTGGGGTTTGGAGACCATATGGAATGCCAGGAGTCTAACTAAGGTCAGCTGTTGCAAGGTGAACTCCTTAATCCCTATATTATCTCTTTGGCCAAGACAGTGTTTTCATTTGGCATTCAAATTCATCTCATTTTTTTTTCATCTCCAACACTGGGTTCACATTCCAAAGGCATTGCCTACCTTAAGTTATACTTATTTATCTTTGTCAGTACCCTTGCCACTAATCTTAAACTGTTTTCACCCAAGGCACATTACTATCAGATTAGTCCTTCTCTGTTCTCAACTGATGTACCTCCCCACCCCCACACCCACCCCTACCCTACCTCCCTTGTATTAAATATTGACAAGTGTTTTCACGATATTTTGTTTATTTTGCTTTGGGTTTTTTTTTTGTTTGTTTTTGGGTCACACCGGCAATGCACAGGGGTTACTCCTGGCTCTGCACTCAGGAGTTACCCCTGGCAGTGCTCAGGGGACCATATGGGATGCTGGGATTCGAACCTGGGTCAGCTGCGTGCAAGGCAAACGCCCTACCCACTGTGCTATTGCTCCAGCCCCTTGTTTTGTTTTTGGTTTGGGGGTCACACCGGTTGGTGCTCAGAGCTTAGGTATCTCTCCTGGTAGGGATTGGTGCTAGGGGTCAAACCCAGGTCAGTAGCATCCAAGGCAAGCATGCTGCCTGATATATTGTAGCTCTAGCTATGAATTCTTTTAAACTCTAGTCTGATTTTCCAGTTTGCCGGTACCGCCATAGGTAAGGTTTTTACTCAGAATAGTGTGTAGCAATGAAGTAAGTCTTCAGTAAATGGTGGTAATTACCAAATGCTATGTCATATCATATCATATTATGGCTCATATTTGCCTGTAATATAATGGGCCTCTTTATGTCATTGATATTTCAACTAGCCAGTAGATTCTTCTTAGGGTGAATTCATGATTCACTAGGTTGTATTTCTGTCAATTGCCTTGTTTTTTCTAGCAACTTGGTTTTAAGGTTAAACTTGCCTAGACTGTTACTTAATCACGGAATCGGATGGCAATGGTACAGAAAGGTAGTGAATATAATTTTCAGTTAAATATCTAGAGAAACATTTGTTTTGTAACTAGAATGGAATATACAATATTATGTATGACATCTAAGGATTATTGTACCACTTAAGAAAATATAAAAACAATGTTTCATATATTTATTCCTATAATATGATATATCTATAATATAATATATCTATATATTAAAAACAATATTTTGTATATCTATGCTGCTGCTGACACACAATAAAGTTGCCAAACCTGTTTTTAGCATTTTGAACCATGGCATTCAACCACATTATTATTTGTATGTTGTTACTCCATGATTTGAAGAAAAGCGGAGAGTTGAGCATTTCAAGAATAGCTGTATTTAACATAGAGATTATGAAGTAGAATTTTATTTCTGTTGGCAAATATTAATCTTTTACAATGGAAAAAATGGAGTGAATATTTTAAACAATGTTTTTCACATCAGTTTAACTGACTTAATTAATAAAATGTGTGAAATTTATTCTGGAAGATAAATTCAGTTGTCCTGGAAACTATGAAGGAATAAAAAGCAAAACCAAGAAATGTCATACTTAAACAGCAAAGTCTATGAATATAAATCAAGTATGAATTAAAAGTAATTGCTCCAATCTTGGGTACAGTATCATTATTAAGATTCAAAATATTTAGGAGTTGATTTATTTAAAACAGTACACAACATATCATTTTAAAGTTGTGACACATGTATAAGGATATCAACCCAGCATTTTGTTATTGGTTAGGGACAAGATAATGTGGAGTTTCAATTGAAGGACAAAATCAAATTAAATCTCCTCCTCCTCCTTCTCTTCCTCTTCTTCCTGCTCCTTCTTTTTCTTTTCTCTTGGTTATTAACAAATTCACATTTATTTGTACTTTACAAAGCTGTGCAGTTACTGCATCATGATATCTTATTTTACATTTAATCAGGTTTTAAAATTTAAATGTTACAGAAATAATATGTAATGAGATTCTATATGAAAAGATATTTTCTGTACAATATCTCATATGAATTAGTATATTTTTATCACATTAATCCTCTCACATAACATTAGCTACAGAGATATCCATAGTGCTTTATAATATTTTCCCTAAAATACAATTCAAGTAATAAATTACTTCACAAAAATTTTTAGAACCAACTATCTGGTCTATGTAAACTGTGGAGTGAAAGCATATCCCTTTTTAAAATAAATGTATTATTTTTTAATTGAGTCACCGTGAGATACACAATTCCAAAGTTGTTCATGATTTGGTTTCAGTCATATAATATTCCAAAACCTGTGCCTTCACCAGTGTATATTTCCCACCACCAGTACCCCAGTTCCCTCCAGCCACCCCCCACCTGCCTCCATGGCAAGCACTTTCCATCTCTCTCTCTCTCTCTCTCTCTCTCTCTCTCTCTCTCTCTCTCTCTCTCTCTCTCTCTCTCTCTCTCTCCCATGTACATCCTTTACCTACCTTTAGCACTCAGTTCTTCTTCGGAGTGATCATTTCCAACTATTAATGCCATTGTGGTCTCTTCTTTCTCCTAACTGCCCTTCGTCTCTTTAGTCTCCTACACCGAAAGCATATTCTTTAGTAAATGCAAACTCTTGTCTCTAAAGAGCTCAGGGAGAAAAATGAAGTCCTTAACAGCCTTAAAGTGAAAGCCATGTGTTTTTCTTTTGTAGTTATCAAAGAAAAACTACATATTAAAGCAGAAACAAGAATAACTTTATTATGATTATTAGAAATAATTTTTGTATAAAAATTGGGTTTTGCATGTTTCTGTCCCAGTTCCTGATATATGCTTTGTATTTATCAGATATTTTTCTCTAATTCTACCTTTTCTCTTATTCTTATTTTACATTATACACTTTTGTATAAAGTTGTCTACTCTTTTCTGCTTTTTCTAGTAACCAGAGATAGGTCTTTTAAAATCTACACATTTCTGAACACAGAGAATACTGAAATAATTGTGATCTACAATGTATAAAATTTTAATTAAATAAAGTAGATGGCTATAATTAAAAGAAATAATTATGTTTTCCCATTACCAACCTCCAGGAAAAGAGCTTCCCTATGCTTTTAACACATGGACACACACATCCACACACCCAGAGGAAACAAGGCACAGTGGGTGGTAGGTGTCCTGGGATTGAACTGCACTTTTTGTTTTACCCCTGTGGGCAACTTGGAAAATTACTGGCAAATGGAACAGACATATTCTTAAATGGATGAGTGCCTTGCATTTGATAGTTTTTAAAGATTTAGTTTAGCTCACACAATGAGATCTGTAGCATCCTAGAAATTAATAAAGGGCATCTAAACTCCTTCAATGAGACTTCCCTTCCATACCCTGGCACTACTGGACTTCAGAATTTTGTAGGTTATGTTCCATATATATTTAGCAGTAATGTCCTATAATTTATCATTATAGGACCTCAATACATTATTGCATTTGTGATTCAGCAGGATAGAAAAGTATGATATAGGTGAAAGGCAAAGGTCAGGTATGAGAGTAAATGTTAAGAATGAAAACCATCACAGTTGTCTGGTTGAAAACAGTAGGCAAAATAAGTCTGGAAACATCTCATTTGACTATGCCTTTGATGACTTTTCAACTCTTGGGAATATAATGAGAAGTATCTTGAAATTGAAATTTATATTATAGCTTGAAATATTCATTCCATCTAAAAATAAATAAGTTGTAGCATCAAATTAGCTCAAAGTGACTTTGATTGAAAAAGTTATATCACAGGAATATCACAGGCTCTGGAGAGATAGTGTGGGGTTAAGGTGCATGCCAGGCCTGTGATGTGGTGGATCCCAGTTTGATCCCTGACTCCACCTGGTCCCACAGGTGGGGCTCATGAGCCCTGAATTCTTGGTTCCTCACTCTGAATCACTGTCCTGGTTGGTCTCAAATCTCTGGGGAAGCGAAGTTTGAGAATAATAACTTATATTCCCTATATCATGTATAATATAAATGAAGTATCCTAAGACAATATTTAGTTTTGTGTTTTTGATGAGATCTTATACAAAGAATGCAGCTCTTAAATTCTTCTATGTATTAAATGTTACCATTAAAATGTCAGGATTAAAATTTCTTTATGAGGTTTTAATTATCTGTGAATTTTTCTTTTTATAAATAGACTGGTGAAGCTTACTCAAAACACAATATTTGTACTTGGAAACAGTCCCACTTGACTCTTATGCTAAACACTTTGTAAAGTAATAAAGCTTCATAGCCAAAGATATACATTAGGTAAATAGTTCAAAAAGGAAAAGTGACTCATTGCTTAAGAAGTAAGTACTATTACCCCCCTTATCCCGATTACTTCATATTTATTGTTCCTAAGTGCAGAAATCAGTTATCCTAAATTCAAACAATATTTGGAATAAAACAGTTTTAGTAAAACAGAAGTCAATGCATTGTGTGATGTCTGTGTCTATCTTCAAACTTGGCTGAATCTGCAACACTAAAAATGTAGGAAGGCCAAGGAATTGGTGCAGGTGCCAGGGCTCCTGAGCACAGGGACTCTGTTTGTAGCACTTATTACCTCTCAGCATCAAGAGCTGTTGTTCCAGAACCCTGCACACTGGCGGGCTGTCCTGGGGTGTCCCTGGTCATCCACAGTGGCACCACAAGCCCAATTAGTCAAGTTTCATCAGAACCGTCTTTGGATCTCCTTAGCACTGCTTGGGTTGACCCTAAAGAAAAAAAAAATAAAAGTGAAACATTTCATGGTAAAGTTATTTATGTACACTGAGAGGAAAAAAGTGAAATGAGAAGGAAAGACCTGTTTAAAAAAATTTCATTTTCTTAAACACCATGATTTACAAAGTCACTCGTAGTTGAGTTTTATACATGCAATGTTCCAGCACCAACCCCCTCACCAGTGTCAGCTTCCCTCCTGGAATGATCCCAGGTTCCCTCATCACTGCCCCACCCCCAAGACTGCCTCCTTGACAGGGCACATTCTTAAGTTTGGTTGTTTGTATCATCACAAAATAAATGTGAGGCTCAGTGTTTTCTCTCCATGTGCACTCTGTTGCCTGGCCATTCTCCCACTCCAGATAGCCAATGGCGATGGATGAAAGAAGGAGAAAGCAGGGGCTAGGCTGGTTGGTGATCAATTGCCATTTATGCTTCCTCTTCCTCCTTTCAGTCTCACTGCCCATATTCCTTCTCCAGCCCACTCCCACAGCCTAGTTAGAGAGAAAAATCTCCAAGGGTTGGGGGTAGCAATTACACATAAGTGAGATAGCACCATCAACATATGAAAGCCCTTCCTTCTGCCTAAACTCTTCTAAGATAAAGATTTCCTCCTGCTAGGAGATCCACTCAAGGGCAGAATTCCATTTAAGGCCTTATTTCTCTTTCTTTAGTCCATAACCATTTAAGAAGTCACCTAAAATGTACTTCCTGATAATCTATAGGGCATTTGCCTTGCACGCGGCCAATGCAGGTTCCGTTCCTCCGCCCCTTTCGAAGAGCCTGCAAGAGAGTATCTCGCCCACACAGCAGAGCCTGGCAAGCTACCCGTGGCATATTCGATATGCCAAAAACAGTAAAACAAGTCACAAGTCTCACAATGGAGACGTTACTGGTGTCTGCTCAAGCAAATCTATGAACAATGGGATGACAGTGCTACAGTATTAATATAGTCATCATCATCATCATCATCATCATCATCATCATCATCATCATCATCATCATCATCATCATCATCATCCTGTTGATCATTGATTTTCTCGAGTGGTCTCAGTAATGTCTCCATTCGTCCACACTGTCACTGTCACTGTCATCCCGTTGCTCATCGATTTGCTCAAGTGGGCACCAGTAATGTCTCCATTGTGAGACTTGTTGTTACTGTGTTTGGCATCTCGAATACGCCACAGGTAGCTTTCTAGGCTCTGCTGTGCGGGTGGGATACTCTTGGTAGATTGCTGGGCTCTCTGAAAGGGACAGAGGAATTGAACCCAGGTTGGCCATATGCAAGGCAAACGTCCTACCTGCTGTGCTATTGCTCCAGTACCATTCGTCCTAGCACTGAGATTTTAGAAGCCTCTCTTTACCTTGGCACCTTCCCAACAGTGCCACATTGGAGGCTCTTTCAGGGTCAGGGGAATGAGACTCATCATTATTACTGGATTTGGCATATGAATATGCCAACGGGGAGCTTGCCAGGCTCTCCCATGTGCACAGGAAATTCTCGGTAGCTTGCCAGGTTCTCCAAGAGGGAGAACTAGGCTGTAAGATGCCACACACTTACAGCCTAAGTTTTATTGTCTCTGGATGTTGCCTGTTGATGGGATTACATGGAGCCGGGGTCAATTTCTGGGTGTGACCACCTAGCTACTGGAAAATGGGGAATATGGGTGGAAGAGGCCCAGTCCTGATCCAAGCAGGCTTGGAGATCTCAGCCCCAGGTCCCGCACACCTGAGTTCCTCTACCAGTTCCTTCATGTGTGAGGCTCAACTGAACGTGTGGAGAGGGTCCTTGAGCATGGCTGTGGCTGGGTTCCAGAGGTCTTCGGCTGCCAGGGGCTCTGCTCGTAATTCATAATATTATATTTATTTTTATATTTCCTCTGACATATATTGTGGCTATCATAATTAAAGTTACACATATAGAATTTTATTATTAGAGTTTGTGTTTATCACTTTAAGGACAATCAGATCTATCTGACTACCCATTACATTTATTTAATTTAAAGTCAGTGCTTAATGTTAGAATTCAACATCAATAATAACTGACCCAATGCTATCATGACTTTATGTTTTATTTTAGAGAAAATAATTTTATTTCCATTCAGCTATTTCTGAAACAGATCTAAAAATGAGAATCTTAGAGAGTTTGTCAGATGGAGAGGAGATAAAATGGAGGAATGATGTAGGTAAAGGAAATCATGAGAGTAGAGGTGTTAATGTAGAAAAATTTGGGAAATGTTTGATAATCTGTAGGATGTTGGGTTAGTATCAACATATTCTGAGGTAGAGGAATCTTAGAACATGAGGTTGCATATTTTGTCTTTTTCATTTTCTGGAATTTTATTAAAATTAAAAATATTTTAGTTCTGGTTCTGAATATTCTTTGTAAATATCATTGCTAAGGACCCTGCTAGTTGCACATGGCTATCATGACTTTAAAAAAAAAAATTAAAACTATTATGCCAAATTCTGATATCATGAAAAGAGATTCCCTGTGTGACATTTCTTAAAGACACCTAATTTCTCTATAGCTAAGCTGAATAGAATATTTGGTTGCTAGATAGATATTTTTCATGCTTACAAGTTGCTTGTTTTTTAGCCAGCTTCTCTTAATCATGATGCATGAAATTATTATAGATATGTTTGTTCCTTTCAATCATGATCTGTGAGTTGCTTTCTGAATAATAGAATATTATATAATACATAAAATAAAAATGCAAATAAATTGCAAATTTATTGGTGAAATGAAGACAATAACAATGACCGATTTATAAGATAGAAAGATGGACTTGTTGGTTCATCATGTGATTAGAACTGTGCCTACCAATGGTAAGCTCTTAACATTGTCCTTAGTTTCTTATTGAATTTATTACTTACTTTTTTTCCCCTTATATAATGCTAATCGGTTCTAAAATTGGATTGGAGATCATAGTGTTTATCTATTGAAAATGTCCTAAGCTAATTTTAATCAGGTACCAGAAATAATATCACTTTTGGGGCATACATTTAAGGTTTTCTTATAAAAATATATTTAAAAATAATAAGTGCAGAAAGCATGAATTAAAGACAAAGATCCGGGATCCTAATTCTTTATTGATCTCTTCTGTGACTATAAAAGTATAATTTAGACTTTCTGAAGCAAGCCTTCATTTCTGGTTTTTAATTTTATTTATTTAGTTAGTTGTTCTGGGCCCATGCCAGGCCAGGTTCAAGGATTACTCTTGGCTCCGTCCTCAAGGATCACTCCTGGAGGTTCTCAGGACCAGGCTAGAACTGGAGATTGGCTTCATGCCAGGGAGATGCCTTATCCCCTATACTACTCAAGCCTTTATTTCTATATTGTAAGGAAAAGATATTTATACAGTGTGCAGGACTTTTATAAGGGTTCTGTAAAGGCAATATGTATAATATGGACTTAAATAGAAATATAACTTGTTTTTGTTCAATTTAAGTTGTACGAGTTTAATTTTCATTCTAACTGAAAGATAATGTACTGTAGAGTGTTCTACATACAAATTATGAATTATAATACCATTCCTATATACAGGAATTTTCTATAATTATATTTTCATATTATTGTCATACAATTTGACATCAGATGGCCTATAAAAATTTCAGTTTCCAGGATAGAGAGATAGTATAGTGGGTTGAAAACTTGCCTTGCATTCAGCCCTCCTGTTTGATCTGTCACCTAGTATGGTCTCCCAGTACCACCAGGAATGATGCCTGAATGCTGAGCCAGGAGTAAGCCCTGAGTACTCTCAGGTGTGACCCCAAAACATAAATAAATAATAAATAATTTCAGTTTCTATTGTAGATTCTTTGTGTTCTATATTATAGCTACAGATGAGAAGTTATGTGTTTTTCCATGCCTCTAGAACTGCCTTATTTTAGCTGTCAAATGAAGGTTACCCCTAGGCTTTGGAGATGATAGATTGTTTGAAGGAGTATGAGGAAAGTAATTGGCATTACTGATCTAAACACCAATGAATGTTCACTTGTGTCATTTCCAAGCCCATCATTTTCTTTGCAGATGTAAAGGAATAGCCAATAGGGTTTCCTCAAGGTCTAGAAGAGCTGACTGAGCTTGGACCGTATGCTCCTACTCCGTGCCCTCCATGACTCAAATGAATAGTATTCTGTTCAGTGTTTAACATCATTTAAACATCCATTTGATCTATAGTTTTCAATTTACATCTATTTTATCTACTTAACTTATATTTTAACATAATTTAACATATTTATTTTAACATTCAGATTAATTCAGATTAACATTTAGCATCTCCCTTCTCCATGCACTTCATGATTCAAATTGAACGTGTTACTGTTCAATTTTAACATCTCAATTTTCAGACACTAATAGCATTCATTCCTGACTGTGACCTGTGGTAAGGTAGAGAAGTAAACATGAAAGTAGGCATCTTTGCTGTATTATGTCCTATTAAGAGGAGTGAAAGATAAGTTCCTAAATGGGAGTGCCACACTTGTAGATTTGCACCAGTTTAAATTTGGAGAAGTTAATATTGCCAGAATGATTGTATAAAGCAGTGTTATTATGGGTTCGGTAATTTGGGGGTCAAATGCAAATAAAAGGTTTTCAAGAAAAAAACAAAGTTTTTCTTTAAATATACATAATTTTATATCCTGTTGTCTTCCTTTCCAAGAGCCTCCAAATATATATATATCTCAGTTACCCCATCCAATCCCTGCACCTGGCACAGTGAAAACAGATGGAAGACTCTAAAGTCTCAATTAAAGTTACTTTTGAACGTTTGAGAACAGTTTTTGGAGTCTTGTGACAGTGTGCCAACACTCTGCCACCTTGTGGCAACTGGAGTCATTGCAGCACATATAGACAGCTGCAACTAGGTTCTTAAAACTTTTACAGGGACTATTTGATTTGATTTGATGTCCAATTAGTTTATTTAAAGTTATGCTGGGTTAATTAAAACATATTGATTACATTTATAGTATTTTAATGTTTTCTTTGTAAGATATCACCGTCTATAATTATTTAACTGGCCACAAAATAAAAGACTTGTATATGTACTCAAATTGCCATTTTGAATATTGAGGAATTTTTAAACCAGAAAACACCTCAAAGATCATCCAATTCAATATTATGATCCTTTTACTATCCTTCTAGTAGAACTATCTGCTATCTTAGTTTAAGCTACTCTAGGACAACTTGCTTGCTTTTGCAAACTGTCTTGTACTACTTCTGAAAAATTTATCTAGGGTAAAAATTTCAACTAATGCTTCTTGTATCAGTTCATAATTTTAAACCACAAAGAAGTTTATACAAGTATCTTTTTCCAATGTATTTTAAATATCTGTTAGGTTAGTACCAACTGTTATAGGCACTTAATAAATGATAACCTTTCAAGCACCTTAATTGCAAACAGTAATGCCCAAAAGAAAAAGAAAAGAGGGGATGAAAGGGAGAGAGAGATAGAGATAGAGAGAGAGAGAAAGAGAGAGAGAAAGAGATGGAGAAGAAAATTGCCTTCCCTAAAGGCAGACTGGAGGTGGAGGGTGACAAAAGGGAGACTAAGGACAATGGTGCTGGGGAATGTGTGAAGGGATGGGTGTTGGAACATCATATGACTGAAACTGAATCATAAAAACTTTGTGACTGTTTATCTTATGTTGATTTAGTTTAAAAAATAATAGCCTTGTTCTGTTTTCCCATACTTAATTTTAATTGAATATTCAATTTTTGTTTTGATTTAGATTCATAAGGAGAACCATATTCCCAGTGAAAAATTATTTTAATAGTACAGCTAATATTCTTCCAGTTTTGCATATTCATTTTGTTCTTTTAATTATTTAGCTAGTCATTTGCAAAGTCTTATTGAGAACACCCTATGCTAGAGGTGCAAAATTAAATAGTCAATAAATGTTTATATTTGAATGTACTGGGAAAATTTTTCCAAATATAAAAATGTGAGTTGTTTGATGAAAGTGTGTGAAAATTGGAGTAGGGTCTTCATAAATATTTTGGCTACTATATATTCATTTTAATGTCAATTTGGTACGTTAAATAGTACATATTCATTATCATATGGAGTCATTGGTCAAGAGCCCAAGAAGAGTTTAGCAGGATTCTTTATTTCAGTGTCACATTGGCTGTTTTTAGTTAGGGTTGCAGTTAGAGGTTGAACGAGGGAGCTATTTCCTTCCAAAATTCCTTAGATTATTGGCAGAATTTACCTTTAAATAAAGTAGTAGAACCCTGGCTTCCTAGAGATTGTACACTGGAGAGCACCTCGGCATTTGAAGACCATCCACATGCCCCATTCTTGTAGTTTTCTATAGGCAACTCATACCATGCCTCACTTCATCCAAAGCAAGTTGAGAACTTCTCACCAGTCATAGGAAACAGATTCATGTATACTATAAGATAATCATGGACATATTATCACACTACCTTTGCTGTTCAATGTAACCTGAGAGAGGCATCCAAATACGGGGTTGGAGCGGTAGCACAGCGGGTTGGGAGTTTGCTTTGCACTTGGCCAACCGGGGTTCGATTCCCAGCATCCTATATGGTCCCCTGAGCACCGCCAGGAGTAATACCCGAGTGCAGAGCCAAGAGTAACCCCTGTGCTTTCCCTGGTGTGACCCAAAAAAGCAAAAAAAAAAAAAAAGAAGCATCCAAATACTTTTCCCATGTATTATTTTGGTTAGATAGCTGTCAACTGTCAACACGAATTATATTAGAATCCAAAAGAAAGGTTTAAGGAACTTAACTCATGAAGACACATGCTTCATTGGGATTTTCATGAATTTGAAACTGTAGGTTCTAAAGAAAATCTCTTGAGGGTAATGAAGAAATTTTCAGGGAAAATCAATAACTATGATATTTTCCTGGTAGATAAAAAATAGGGATACAAACCAAGCTAATTCAGCAATGCATTTGCTGAATTATGGGGGAATAATGGAAGATTAGACAGATAAATTAGGTTTAGATTATGAAAATTGCTCAAATTAAGGAAAGAATCAAAACAAGGAGATCAGAGATTATTAAAAGACTGAAAATGGCATGATCCAAACTCCTTGGTATAAGCACTATCCCGCCACAATGAAGAGGGCAGATGGAAAAGTATATGTTGAGAAGCATTTGCTTATAGTCCTTGTATCATATGAAAGACCAGCCAACCAGTAGAGTGGCACAAAGACATGGGAAATATTTAAGTGGTTCAGTACCAGTATGATTTAAGAAGTATAGATTAATGGTAAAAGACCAGTTATTGATATATTTTGCGTATACATTTAAATTAAGGAGGCTTCTATCCGGTTAAATATGACTTTTAACTTCAGTGGATTTTGTTTTTGTTTGGTTGTTTTGAGGTCGCACACAGTTGTGCTTGCTCCTGGCTCTGTCATCCGAGGTCTTCCCTGGCGGTTCCCAGGGAACCATAAATGGTGCCAAGGATTGAACCCATGTCAGCTGAATACAAGGGAAGATCTACACTGCTGTATCTTCCAACCCCAGTGGTTTTTAATTTGTAATGATGCCATTTTAAAGGGCACCAGTGATTTTTAAAATGTATCTAGTCTCTTATATAAAACCAAGTTGATATTTAAGAATAGATGGCTACAATTAAAGGAATTATACAGAATGAGCTATTTTACATATAGCCAGGCATGGATTAAGTCTTACTCTGAATGAATAGAGGATGGCAGGAAATTTCTTAAAAGTTTTTAATTTAATATCCTGTTTGAGAAAAGCCTATTGATAGCTTTCTTCTTCAGTACAATTTTAAAATAAAGGTGCACTTAGGTCATTTTGTCATCAGCAATGGCAAATGTTGTGGCACAGGTGTGGAGAATCAGATGGAAAAATGTCCCATTCCTAGAGGCTCCTGATCTCTTTGTGTTTATTATGTAAGAAGAAAATTCTAGTTTAATGAGAGCTATCTGGTGGTTTTACTTATATCTCTAGGAATTGAGAAAAGTGCTAGCCTTGGGAGGAAAATGGATCACCCTCGAGATATTTGTATTGTGAAAAAGTGATTTGGAGGGTTAAACTCATTTACAGAGCAATGCTGATTTATGGAATTATTTTGTTCTGCTCTGTAGAAGGACAAGTTCTGGTTAAATATCTTAGAGTAGACATTTCTCATCTTTTTGGCTGTCCAGCATTGTTTTCTCTTCTACTTGCACTACATTGTCTTCAGTTGAACTACCCTCTGAAGGGCTATTTTGATGTGACTAAGTCAAGGTTCATAGCCCTAAACTTATGAAGCTGAAGCCTTTACCTGCACCTATTCTGGAGGTTGTCCACTCACAAAATGCAAACATGTAACTAAATTCTGTTGGCGTTTAATCAATCAGCAATAGTTGCCTTTCTTTTATCCTTTGAGATTTCCTACATTCTTCCAATAAATTTTCTTCCAAATTCAGCATGTCAGTATTAGTTATTTATAACCATACAGTGATACACTGCTCTCTTGACATTTTTCACCTTTTTAATTTTGATTTTGGACCCATGTTCAGCAGTAAACAGAGGCTTAGAAGTTGCTCCTGGGAGACCATATAATTCTTGAGTTTGACCCAGGGCCTCCTGCATGCAAGTAGTGTGTGCTGTTGATCCCTCTCTCCAGCCCCTATGAACATCTTAGAACAGAAGTAGGAGAGTAGTAATTCTTAAGCTTGTGTCAGACACACGGTTGGATATTTCATATAATATTATTTTATTATCACCAAATTGTCATAAAGTATAGACTAGTCTTAATATTAATGGATAAATTACATTAATTGATTTTATAATGTTAAATTTAATTGGCATTTATGGACCAAATCAACTTGGCCGTGATGAATTTATATATTAAAATGTAGATGAATATACACAGCTACACACTTAGGTTTAGTATAGTAAGATTTTGACAAGGTTTTTTTTCATCTATAATAGCAGTGAGATTGTCTAAGCTTAGTAGCCAATAGCCTTAGTATATTAAACTGGTGATTAGACCTATTTTTTTCATTTTTCTGTAGCAGAGTTTCTAGAAGCTTGAAGATTTTTGTCTCATGTTGGTTATATTAATCTAGTATCTTTCATGAAAATGTTTTTTAAAATTTTATTTTCTGTTAATAATTGTTGAGACTTCTCATTTCTTTATAAAGAAATATGACTATTGTCATATTATGACTATTGTCATCTTCCACCTTACTTTATTGATGATTGTTACCATCTTCAAATTTTTCATTAGGCATGCCACGTTGGGATTTTCAAATTCTACCACTTTCTCCACATACATTAAATAGAAGTTTTCTAAAAAGAATTTTTTCTCACTGCTAAGATTATTAGGTCTCTCTAAAGTTAGTACAGAGAAGAGAATAAATGTTTAATTCTATCTTTTTTAATTACCAGTGGTCATACTGTTTCAGGACTAACCACTGAGTTTTGTTGTATTTTGTTTTGAGACCATCTTTTATAATGAGTCACTTCCAGTTATTTAAATAAAAAAAAAGAAATGTAAGCACACAATAAAAATATCAAGAATAACAGTTAATGAGATGCCTCTAGGAGGGTTGAAAAGATAGTAATGCAGGTCAGGCACATGCCTTGCACGTGGCCAATCCAGGTCCCATCCCCCATAACACAAGGTTAGCCAGGAGTGATCCCTGAGTATAAAGCAGGAGTAAGTCCTTTGCATAACCATCTGTGACTCAGAGACCAAACCAAAACAAGAATAAATAGAGAGAGAAATATATATGCCTCTAGATTCAGTGTCACGAAGCATTCCACTTGTTTTCCTAAGTATAACATGTCCAATATTGAGAGCTTTAATCCACTATGAATTGACTTTTGTGAATGATGTGAGACATACATCTTTGAGTTTATCCTTTTCCATGTGGCTTACCAGTTTTATCAGCACCGTTTGTTGTAGAGATTTTTCTTCCTCCACTTCAAACTCCTTGCTTCTTTGTTGAAAATCAGCTGTCCTAGACAAAAACTAGAGTATTTGCCTTTAGGCTCTCAATTCTATCCCACTGGTCTTAGAATCTCTTCTTATTCCAGTATCACACTGGCCTGATTATTATAACTTTCCAGTTTATGACTGAGAAGGATAAGCCTGCCATTTTCTCTTTTCACAGAAATGCTTCAGCTCTTGGGGGTGTGCAGTAGGAAAGTTTGGTCTGTGTGTCTCTGAAGGGACAATTTGCTGCTCTGTGGATGAACCTTGAGAGTATCATGCTGACTTAGTCGATGAAAATGAGAGGGGCAGATAGATACAGAACGATTTTATATATGGAATATAAAGAAGCAAAGCAAGGGGACAACTGATGGCCAAAGAGAATAGACAGTGAGTAATAGTCTAGAGGACCTAGCTTACTTTAGCAGGGTAACGTTTGAACACTGTGGGTATGAAATCTTTCAATGACATTACTGTAAGTAGTAGTGTCTCAGCTTTTTCACAATGCATTAGCATTATTTTGGAGTTACAAAAAGATGTTAGGTGTGCCATTTTTGAGGCTGTAAATTAATATTGCAAATTTACAAACTAATATTTGAAAACTGATTTACCAACTAATTTATAAACTAATATTTAGTCTTTATTTACAAATATGTATTTTTATTTACTAATATTTACAAACTAATTTGCAAACTAATATTACATTTATGAACTAATATTAATTATCAAATAATACATATTGACACAAGAATACTTGCGAGAGACTCCTCCACAGTGCTCAGGAGCTCTAGCAGCTGATCCTGGTGATTGCTGGTGGCTAGCCAGTCCCCTGTTTATTGCTCAAGCCCAGTAACGCAGTTCAGCCCTGCAATGCTGGGGCCACTAAAATACCCTGGTAGTGTCAGGGACTTCCAGCAAAGGGCCCCATGGTGTCTGGCAGTCACATGATGATGTCAGACATCAGACCTATACCTTTTATCACTTACAGAGCTCAAGAATAATTCTTTTTAAATTTTTTATAAGTTAATTCACAATATTTGATTATATTTAATATTTAAACACCCATTCCACCACCATTCCACCTTCCCACCACCAAATTCGGGGTGTTTTCATCCCAAGCCCCAACCCCTGTCCCAAAGCACAACCAAAATAATATTTAATATTTTCTGTTATGAAGAACTGCTGAATATGCTTACAAAAAAGTGTTCATATAAGAAACAGTGTGAAGATTGTTCTATTTTGGCAGGAGCCATTAAGACATTCAATAGGATATCAATAACATGTTGTTAAAGTTTAGGTGATGTGAGTTTTAGTATATACATCTGAAAATATGTACATATATATACATATTTCCCTCTGATTTGTTGCCTATTTTCTGAACCCCACCAAATGTGGTGTGGGAATTATGGAGAACGGGTAGGGAGTGTCTTATTATGTGTCATGTGGCCACGAAAATGGCGGGAGGTCCAGAAATATGTTTACTCATATGTGAGGCTTGGCCTGAGCAGGTGGGGAGCTGCCTGAAGCATGGTGGCAGTTGGACTGTGGAGGTTTTCAGCTGCCAGGGCTGGGTCCCTTGGGTCAGGGAGGTCTCTCACCAGCCCCCCTCTGGGGCATCCCTGTGAAACAGCCTGTTCAGAGTCCTGTGGCATGGTTATGGGGGCCTCATTTTATGCTCCCTTCTGGGAGAAACAGCTGTGTGATCTGGTGGTGGCTGATGACTAGGTTCTCAAGAATAAATTCTTAATTTGGTATAAATGAAAGATTAAATTGCATTTTTTTCTATCTTACCATCATCCCCAGTGATGCTTTTTGTTTTTTAAACTCTTGTTTATCCCGTATGGTCCTTGTGAGCTTACATTTCAGCAATAATTTCCTAAACATTTCTTCCTAATATTCTGTCCCTTTCATATATTAAAGTCTATTCTTTATCTCCTTTACTCCTGGGTAATTAAACAGTCAAATGGTAATTTGTTTTATAAGTCATGGTAATACAAATTTTACAAAAGGAAGAGAATTCAACTTTAAGAGTGAATTTTTTAGACTCCAAAGTAAGAATAATAGTACCCTTCAGGCAATATTAGAATGAACGTGCTGTCAAAAGTTGATTATGTTATTGCTCTCACATTATATGTTAGCAATATTTTGATAGATAAAATGGCATCACAAGGTACAATCAGTACTTATTTATTTATTTTAAATTTGTTTATTAGTTAGTGAGTCACCATGAGGGTACAGTAACATATTTACACATTTTCATACTTGTGTTTCCCTCATACAATGTTATACAATGTTTGAGCACCCCTTTCTCTACCAGTGTCCATTCTCCACCACCAGTGAACCCAGTATCTCTCCCATCCCCCAATCCCACCCCCCCCCCGCCTCTGTGACAAGGAATAACCTTTTGTTCTCTCTCTCTCTCTCTCTCTCTCTCTCTCTCTCTCTCTCTCTCTCTCTCTCCTTTTGGGTGTTGTGGTCTGTAATAGGGGTATTGAGTGGCCATCGTGTTCAATCTATAGTCTAATTTCAGCACGTATGTCCCCTCCCGAGCTGGTCCCCCAAACAGAGCTTACTTTATGTTCCCTTTTCTATTTGAACTGCCTTTTCCCCCAGCATGTGAGGCCAGCTTCCAAGCCATGGAACCAACCTCCTGGAACCTATTTCTACTATTCTTGGGTTTTAGTCTCCTACTCTGTTATTTTATATTCCACAGATGAGTGCAATGTTTCTATGTCTGTCTTTCTCTTTCTGACTCATTTCGCTTAGCATGACACTTTCCATGTTGATCCACTTATATGCAAAATTCATGACTTCATATTTTCTAACAGCTGCATAGTATTCCATTGTTAGATGTACCAAAGTTTCTTTAACCAGTCATCTGTTCTCGGGCACTTGGGCTTTTTCCAGGTTCTGGCTATTGTAAACAGTGCTGCGATGAACATATAAGTGCAAATGTCATTTCGACTATACTTTTTTGCTTCTCCGGGATATATTCCCAGCAGTGGTATTGCTGGGTCGAATGGGAGCTCAGTTTCTAATTTGTTGAGAATAACCCATATTGTTTTCCAAAAGGGCTGAACCAGTTGGCATTCCCACCAACAGTGTAGAAGGGTCCCTTTCTCCCTACACTCCCTCCAACAGCGGTTGCTTTTATTCTTTTAGATGTGTGCCATTCTCTGTGGTGTGAGGTGGTATCTCAGAGTTGTTTTGATCTGCATCTCCCTGATGATTAGTGATGCAGAGCATTTTTTCATGTGCCTTTTGGCCATTCGTATCTCTTCTTTGGAAAAGTTTCTATTCATTTCTTCGGCCCATTTTCTGAGTGGGTTGGATGTTTTATTCTTGTAGAGTTCAACCAGTGCTTTATATACCCTTGATATCAACCCCTCATCAGAGGGGTATTGGGTGAATATCCTTTCCCATTCTGAAGATTGTCTTTGTATTCTGGTCACTGTATCTTTTGCGGTGCAGAAGCTTCTTAGTTTAATATAGTCCCATTTGTTTATCTCTGTTACCATTTGGTTGATCAGTTGCATGTCATCTTTGAAGATACCGTTAGCTTCAATATCGTGGAGAATTTTGCCGACTTTGTCTTCAATGTACCTTATGGATTGTGGTCTGATGTTGAGGTCTTTAATCCATTTTGATCTGACTTTTGTGCATGGTGTCAGGTCGAGATCTAAGACCATTCTTTTGCATGTGGTTGCCCAGTTGTGACAGCACCATTTGTTAAAGAGGCTTTCCTTGCTCCACTTCACATTTCTTGCTCCCTTATCAAAGATTAGATGATCATACATTTGGGGTTGTGTGTAGGGATATTCCACCCTCTTCTATTGGTCTGCATCTCTGCTTTTATTCCAGTACCATGCTGTTTTAATTGTTACCGCTTTGCAGTAAATCTTAATGTTGGGGAGGGTGATGCCTCCCATCATCTTTTTCCCGAGAATTGTTTTAGCAATCCATGGGCGTTTGTTATTCCATATGAATTTCAGGATAGCTTGATCCATTTCTTTGAAGAATTTCAGGGGTATCTTTATAGGGATCGCATTGAATCTGTATAGTGCTTTGGGAAGTATTACCATTTTGACAATGTTGATTCTAGCTATCCATGAGCAGGGAATATGTTTCCATTTCCTCATATCCTCCTTTATTTCATGGAGTAGCATTTTATAGTTTTATTTGAAGAGGTTCTTTACTTCCTTGGTTAAGCTGATTCTGAGGTACTTGATTTTCTGGGGCACGATTGTGAATTGGGATTGCTTTTTTCATGTCCCTTTCCTCTGACTCATTGTTTGCATATAGGAAAGCCATGGATTTTTAGGTATTGATTTTATAGCCTGTGACTTCACTGTACAAGCCTATTGTTTCTAAGAGTTTCTTAGTAGAGGATTTAGGCTTCTCTAGATATAGTATCATATCATCTGCAAAGAGTGAGAGTTTGATTTCTTCCCTTTTTATCTGGATGCCTTTGATATCTTTTTCTTGCCTAACAGCTATTGCAACTACTTCTAGTACTATGTTGAACAGAAGTGGTGAGAGTGGGCATCCTTGTCTTGCCCCTGATCATAGAGGAAAGTTCCTTAGTTTTTCCCCGTTGAGGATAATGCTTGCCATGGGTTTGTGGTAGATGGCTTTGCTTATCTTGAGGAGCGTTCCTCCAAAACCCATTTTGGTGAGAGTTTTCATCATGAATGGATGTTGGATCTTGTCAAATGCTTTCTCTGCATCTATTGATATGATCATATGATTTTTATCTTTACTTTTGTTGATATGATGGATTGTGTTGATTGATTTCCGAATGTTAAACCATCCTTGCATCCCTGGGATGAATCCCACTTGGTTATGGTGTATGATCTTTTTAATGAGTCGTTGGATTCTATTTGCTAATATCTTGTTGAGGATCTTCACATCAGTGTTCATCAGAGATATTGGTCTGTAATTTTCTTTGTTAGTGGTGTCTTTGTTTGCTTTTAGTATTAGGGGAATGTGTGCCTCATAGAAACTGTTTGGGAGAGTTCCTGTTTTTTCAGTTTCCTGGAAAAGCTTGAGGAGAACTGGCAGCAGGGCCTCTTTAAATGTTTGGAAGAATTCGCCAGTGAATCCATCTGGACCTAGGCTTTTGTTTTTGGTGAGTCTTTTGATTACAGCTTCAATTTCCTTGATATTAATGGGTCTATTCAAGTATTCCAGGTCTTCTTGGTTCAGTCTTGGGAGTTTGTAGGAATCAAGGAATTCATCCATTTCTTTTAGGTTCTCTTGTTTTGTGGCATACAGAACTTCAAAGTAGTCTCTGATCATCTTTTGAATTTCACTGGTTTCTGTTATGATGTCCCCCTTTTCATTTCTGATTTGGTTTATTAGGGTTCCCTCTCTCTCTTTCTTTGTGAGTCTTGCTAGCGGTTTATCAATCTTATTTATTTTCTTGAAGAACCAGCTCTTTGTTTCATTGATCTTTCATATTGTTTTTTTGGTTTCCATGTCATTAATTTCTGCTCTAATTTTTATTATTTATTTCCTTCGGTCTGGTTTGATTTCCTTTTTCTGGTCCTTTTCTAAGGTCTTGAGCCGTGAAGTCAAGCTATCTATGTGGGCCCTTTCTTCCTTCCTGAGGAATGCTTGCAGAGCTATAAGTTTTCCCCTTAACACAGCTTTAGCTGTGTCCCATATGTTTTGGTAGCTTATGTCTTCATTCTCATTTGTTTCTAAGTATCTTTTGATTTCTTCCTCGATTTCCTTCCTGACCCACTCATTCTTCAACATTGAGTTGTTTAATTTCCAGATATTTGATTTGGTTCTCCGTGTGGGTATGTGGTTAGCTTCTATCTTCAGCGCATCGTGGTCTGAAAAGATGGTTGATAGAATTTCTATTTTTCTGATTC
Source organism: Sorex araneus (assembly GCF_027595985.1). Taxonomy (NCBI): domain Eukaryota; kingdom Metazoa; phylum Chordata; class Mammalia; order Eulipotyphla; family Soricidae; genus Sorex; species Sorex araneus. The sequence goes on along the minus strand of NC_073313.1, from coordinate 276,444,387 downwards.
TATTGAGGAATGTTCTCGGGCCCAGTAAATGGTCTATTCTGGAAAATGTTCCATGTGGACTGGAAAAGAATGTGTATTCTCTCTTTTGGGGGTGTAAGGCCCTGTATAGATCTATTAGACCTCTCTCTTCAATTTCTTCTTTCAGAGTCAGTGTCTCCTTGCTGAGTTTTGTTCTTGCTGATCTATCCAGAGGTGATAAGGCCATATTGAAGTCTCCAACTACTATTGTGCTGTTAGTGATGTCCTCTTTAAAGTCTGTTAGGAGTTGTTTTAAATATTTAGCCGGTCATTCATTAGGTGCATATATGTTTATGAGTGTGATTTCCTCCTGTTGTATATATCCCTTGATAAATAGAAAAGGACCTTCACTGTCCCTTCTAATCTTTTTCAACCTGAAATCTATGTTGTTGGATAATAGGATGGCCACTCCAGGTTTTTAAGGGAGTTGTTTGGTTGCAGGATTGTTTTCCATCCTTTGACTTCGAGTCTGTGTTTACTCTGATTGTTCAGGTATGTTTCTTGCAGGCAGCAGAATGTTGCGTTTAATTTCTGGACCCATTTGCCACTCTGTGTCTCTTGATAGGTGCATTTAGGCCATTGACATTGAGAGAGATTATTGTCATGGGGTTTTGTGTCATCTTTCTGTGAGGTTTGTTGTTCTTATGGAGTTCCTCCTTTGTTGAGTTTTTCACTATGTCCCACTATGTCTTCGGGCTCGGAGGGTTTCCTCTGACAGGTCTGCTGTAAATCTGAGGGGTGCTCCTTTGTATGTGATTTCCTTCTTTGACCTTGCTGCTTGCAGAATTGACTGCATCCATCATTCTGACTATGATATGCCTTGGAATCTTTTTATTCGGATCTCTTTTTGCTGGTATTCTTTGGACTCCTTGGATCTGGATGCCTGCCTTTCCCAGCTCTGGGAATTTCTTAGTGATGATTTCTTTGACTGTGTTTTTTTCATTGGGGTTACTTCCCTGTACTTTTGTTACTCCAATGATTCTTATGTTGTTCCTCTTGAAGTCATCCCCAAAAACTCTGATTTGCTTTATAGCCATTTTGAGGTCTTTCGCCATTATTTGTTGTTATCTGTAAGCTTTCTGCAGCTCATCTTCAAGGTCACTGATTCTATCTTTGGATGTAGTCATTCTACTGTTGAGGGCACCTACTGAGATTTTTAATTCATCTACCGATTCCTTTATTTGTGTGACTTCTGTTTGTAGTTTTGAAATTTCTGCTCTCATTGCTTCCTGCAATTTTTGGTAGACCATTCCAGTGCTTCATTCATATCCTTCCTTAATTTATTGATGTCTGCTCCATGGTTTCTTGGAATACGTCGACTCTCCTAAAGATTTCCTCTCTGAATTCTTTATCTGAGAGATTGTAGATGTGAGTAGGCCCTGTTGAGGTTTCTGGAATCTTTTCTTCTCCCTCTCTTCGTGGAGGGGATTTTTGCTGCTTCTTAATATTGCTATGGAAGTATAGTGTTGGAACTTTGTAGTTGTCTATTCCTATTCCCTCTTGCTGTGGGAGGGGAGGGGCTCTTTTGTGCTATTGCTGATGGCAGCCTTGTTCCTATTCTAGACTTCTTCCTTATACTCAGGCACTCTTCGTGATTGATGTGGGGCCTCTAATGAAGGCTTAAGGCTATGTTCTCTTTATGAAGGTTTTGCCAAGCTTTTCTTATTCACTGATAGTTTTTGTAAAGTTAAACTAAGCTAATGGGCAATTTTGTATAAGTGACTGAGATGGCTAGGGTGATTTTCAAAGAAAAAGACTATACCTATTTTGCTGAAGCAAAAAATAATAACTGCAGCAGCTCTGGCAGGAGGTCACGCCCCTTTTGAGACCACGCCCCCTGAGATACAGGCCACGCCTCCAGTATCCTGTTGGCGAGGTCACAGGAGGTGGGGCCAGGCTGCTGCTGGACGACAGGAGAGGGGGTCAGCGTGGGAACCAGGGGTCCAGGGAGGTATGGCTGGGGAGTGCAAGCAGTACTTATTTAAATGGCAAATGGATCAATTTTGTATGAGTTGGCAACTAAGAAATTTGTCAGAAAGAAGTTTCTAAACAAGATTTAATTAGGTTACACACTTATTCATAAAGGCTCTCTATTAATGTGTTTAACAACAAAAAGTGTACATAATGCTCATGAACAATGAACTATGACATACAAATGTGCGTAATCTAATAAAAAGGTAAAATATTATACATACAAGCTCTGAACAGAAATATTATTTTAGGTAGCAGGGGTTTTATCTCAGTGATTTTAAGGATTAAAATTTATATGTGTACCAGAAAGATCACACCTAACTCCTGACTCTATGTACAGGAACCATTCCTTTCAGGGTTTAGGAACCAGGAATCAAACTGGGTTTGGCCACATGCAAGGCCTATTCTTTGTACCCTATTGCTCTGCCTAAACCAGCATAATTGTTTCTTAGTGAATTATGTATATGTAGATTAAGAAAAAACAGTAGTGAAAACAGTTAGCCAAATAACTATGGCAGTCAATGTATCTATCACTCATTCTGTTATTTATTCATAAACAATATGTCAACTATTGCTTGCTAGATATAATTTAAATTAAAACAAAAATTAATCAGATAAATACTGTTAATTTAAAGACCCTATCATATACAGGAAATTTCACAAAAATATATAGTGAACAGTAATCTATTATGAAAAGCGTAATGAAACTATGAAATATATTCAACGAGGGACTTATAAAGAATGTAGATTCTTTTGTCAGAGTAAACTTTTGAACTTTGTAGAAGGTAACTTTGGATTTATTTATTTGTTTATTTATTTGATTTTGTTTTTTAAGTCGCACCCAGCGATGCTCAGGGGTTACTCCTGGCTCTGTACTCAGGAATTACTCCTAGTGGTGCTTGGGAGACCATATGGGATGCTGGGGATCGAACCTGTGTCAGCCATGTGCAAGGCAAACTCCCTACCCAGTATACTATTGCTCTGGCCCCAGTAACTTTAGATTTAGATGCCAAACATTGAATACAGTTCACAGACAGTACATATTAAGAATAGTAATTTAAAATTGAAGAATAATATACATTTTTAAAGAAAACGTTAGAACAGTAAGTAGTGTTGTTCATGGGTGATATGAGTTCTATGTGACTAAAATAGAGGATGCACGAAACAGACTGGTGGGTTTGAAGTCTGGACAGTGTTGAATAAACATGCAGAAGGTTGGGAGACAAAAGATAAAAGAGCTCTCCCCCTGCCCGCTGTCGGGGGCTCGGTCGGAAGCCTCCAGCCCCGCCAGGCAGCGCTCAGCCATCTCGCCCACCGTGCCTGACCCACCCCCCCCCCCCCGTCCTGCAGTGAACACATCAAGCGCAAAAAAAAGTCCTTTTTAAAGACATCATAGCCCCACGTCTTCAATTGAGATCCCTCATAAGCTAAGGCAGTGCGCCTGACAGTAAAGCCCATAACAACATGCAGAAACAGAGAAAATCCCCTCCACCAGGAGAAACGGAAGAGAGGATTTCAGAAACCCCAACAGGGACTTCCCAGAAATACAATCTCCTCTCAGATAAAGAATTCAGAGAGGAAATCGTCAAGATGGTTCACGAACTCAAAGCAACTATGGAACGAACATCCAATAAATTAAGGGAGGATATGGATGCAGTGTTGGAACAGTCCACTAAGATAATACAGGAAGAAATGAGAGCAGAAATCTCAAAGCTACGAACAGAAGTCACACAATTAAAAGAATCGGTAGATGAAATTAAAAACCCAGTAGGAGCCCTCAATAATAGAATGGCTACAGATGAAGACAGAATCAGTGAGCTTGAAGATGACTTGCAGAAAGCATATAGGCAACAACAAATAATGGCAAAAGATCTCAAAATGGCTCTAGAGCAAATTAGAGTCCTAGGGGATGACCACAAGAGAAGCAACATAAGAATCATTGGAGTGCCAGAACCACAGGGAACCAATCCCAATGAAAAAAACACAGTCAAATATATCATGCTAAGAAATTCCCAGAGCTAGAGAATGCGGGCATCGGGATCCAAGGAGTCCAAAGGGTGCCAGCTAGAAGAAACCCAAATAAAATATCCCCAAGGCATATCATAGTCAGAATGATGGATGCCATGGATAGAGACACAATACTGCAAGCAGCAAGATCAAAGAAAGAAATCATATACTAAGGAGCACCCCTTAGATTCACAGCAGACCTATCAGAAGAAACCTTCCACGCCCAAAGACAATGGTGAGATATAGTGAAAAAACTTAATGAAATCAATGCCTCACCAAGAATACATTACCCCGATAAACTCTCAATTAAACTTGAAGGAACCATACACTATTTCACGCAGAAAAAAAAGAAAGCTCAAGAACTTCATAGACTCAAAACCAAACCTAAAAGAAGCACTAAAGGGGCTGTTGTAAGCAAGAAGAACCCCTACAAGCACAACAAACCCTTACACAAAGATGGCGCAAAATCCCATAACAATAATCTCCCTTAAAGTCAATGATCTAAATTCACTAATTAAGAGACACAGACTGGCAAAATGGATTCAGAAACTGAACCCAACATTCTGCTGCCTGCAAGAAACACATCTGAATAGCCAGAACAAACACAGACTCAAAGTCAAAGGATGGAAAACAATCCTGCAAGCAAACAACTCCCTCAAGAAAGCTGGGGTGGCTTTACTAGTATCGGACAACATAGACTTCAGGTTAAAAAAGATTAGAAGGGATAGTGAAGGCCACTTTTTATTAATCACAGGACGTGTACATCAGGAAGAAATCACTCTCCTAAACGTCTATGCACCCAATGAGGGACCAGCTAAATTCCTCCAATAGCTGCTAAGAGACCTTAAGAAGGACATTGTGAGCAACACAATAGTAGTTGGAGACTTCAACACCGCCCTATCACCTCTGGACAGATCAAGAAGATTAAAACTCACCAAGGAAATACTGGCTTTGAAGGAAGAAATAGAAGAGAGAAGACTAATAGATCTATACAGGGCTTTATATCCCCCCAAAAAGGAATACACATTCTTTTCCAGTGCACATGGAACATTTTCCAGAATAGACCATGCGCTGGGCCACACAGCATACCTCAACAGAATCAACAAGATAGTCATTGTACCAGCTATCTTTTCAGACCATGATTCACTGAAGATAAAATTTAATCATGGACAGATGCAGAAAACCAAATCAAACACCTGGAAATTAAATAGCTCGATGTTGAACAAAGAGTAGGTCAGGAAGGAAATCAAGGAAGAAATTAAAAGGTACCTGGAAACAAATGAGAATGAAGACACGAGCTACCAGAACCTGTGGGATGCAGCTAAAGCCGTATTAAGGGGAAAATTTATAGCTCTGCAAGTACATCTCAGAAGGGAAGAAAGGGCCCACATAAATAACTTGATTACACAGCTCAAGACCTTAGAAAAAGACCAACAAAAGGAGCCCAAACCAGGCAGAAAGAAAGAGATAATAAAACTTAGAGCAGAAATTAACGACATGAAAACCCAAAAGACAATTCGAAAGATCAATGAAACCAAGAGCTGGTTCTTCAAAAAAATAAACAAGATTGATAAACCACTAGCAAGACTCACAAAGAAAGAGAGAGAGAACCCTTAGAAACAGAATCAGAAATGAAAAGGGGGGCATCACAACAGAAACCAAAGAAATCCAAAAGATCATAAGAGACTAATTTGAAAATCTGTATGCTACGAAACAAGAGAACTTAGAAGAAATGGATAAATTCCTCAACTCCTATAATCTCCCACAGCTGAACCAAGAAGACCTGGAGTACCTGAATAATCCAATTAACACAAAAGAAATTGGAATGGTAATCAAAAGTCTTCCCAAAAACAAAAGCCTAGGTCCAGGCGGATTCACTAGCGAGTTCTTCCAAACATTCAAAGAAGACCTATTGCCAGTCCTTCTCAAGCTTTTCCAGGACATTGAAGAAACAGAAACCCTCCCAAACAGTTTCTATGAGGCTCATATCTCCCTAATACCAAAAGCAAAGACACCACAAAAAAAGAAAACTACAGGCCAATATCCTTGATGAACACAGATGCAAAGATTCTCAACAAAATATTAGCAAATAGAATTCAACAACTCATCAAAAAAATCATACACCACGACCAAGTGGAATTCATCCGGGGGATGCAAGCATGGTTTAACATCCGAAAATCAATTAACATAATCTATCATATCAACAAAAAGAGATAAAAATCATATAAGCATATCAATAGATGCAGAGAAAGCATTTGACAAGATCCAGCATCCGTTTATGATGAAAGCGCTCGCCAAAATGGGTATAGAAGGGACCTTCCTCAATATAGTTAATGCCATGTATCACAAGCCTATGGCAAGCATCGTCCTCAATGGGGAAAAACTAAGAGCCTTCCCTCTGAGAAAAGGGATGAGACAAGGATGCCCACTTTCTCCACTTCTGTTCAATATAGTACTGGAAGTACTTGCAATAGCGATTAGGCAAGAAAAAGATATTAAGGGCATTTAGGTAGGAAAGGAAGAAACCAAGCTCTCACTATTCGCAGATGATATGATACTATACTTAGAGAACCCTAAAACCTCTACCAAGAAACTCCTAGAAACAATAGACTCGTATAGTAAAGTTGCAGGTTATAGAATCAATACCCAAAAGTCCATGGCTTTCCTATATGCAAATAATGAGAGAGAAGAAAGTGACATGATGAAAGCAATCCCGTTCACAATTGCGCCTCAAAAAATCAAGTACCTCGGAATCAGCTTAACAAAGGAGGTAAAGGACTTTTATAATGAAAACTACAAAACGCTTCTTCAGGAAATAAAACAGGACACGAGGAAATAAAAAGACATCCCCTGCTCATAGATTGGAAGAATTCACATTGTCAAAATGGCAATTCTCCCCAAAGCATTGTACAAATTCAATGTGATCCCTATAAGGGTATTTTTGACATTCTTCAAAGAAATGGAGCAAGCGCTCCTGAAATTCATATGGAACAATAAGCCCCCACAAATAGCTAAAGCAATTCTTGGGAAAAAGAAAATGGGAGGAATCAACCTCCCCATATTCCAACTCTACTACAAAGCGGTAGTCATTAAAACAGCTTGGTACTGGAACAAAGGCAGAGTGGCAGACCAATGGAACAGGGTTGAATACTCTGACACATCCCCCCAAATATATGACCATCTAATCTTTGATAAGGGAGGAAGAAATGTGAAATGGATCAAGGAAAGCATGTTTAACAAATTGTGCTGGCAAAACTGGACAGCTACATGCAAAAAAATGGGCTTAGACCTCCACCTATCACCATGTACAAAACTCAGATCAAAATGGATTAAAGACCTCAACATCAGACCAGAATCCCTAAGGTACATTGAAAGCAAGGTCGGTAATCCCTCCACAACATTGAAGCCAAAGGTATCCTCAAAGCTGACATGCCACTGGCCAAGCAAGTGAAAACAGAGATAAATAAATGGGACTATCTCAAACTAAGAAGCTTCTGCACCTCAAAAGAAACAGTGACCAAAATACAATCTACAGAATGGGAAAGGATATTTACGCAGTACCCATCTGACAAAGGGTTGATATCAAGGATATACAATGCACTGGTTGAACTTCAGAAGAAGAAAACTGCCAACGCTATCAAATAATGGGGTGATGAAATGAACAGAAACTTTCCCAAAGAAGAAATCCGAATGGCTGAGAGGCACATGAGAAAATGTTCCACATCACTAATCATCAGGAAGATGCAGATCAAAACAACAATGAGCTATCATCTCACACCACAGAGACTGGCTCACATCCCCAAAAACAAAAGCAACTGGGTTGGCATGGATGTGGGGAGAAAGGGACTCTCCTTCATTGCTGGTGGGATTGCCGACTGGTTCAGCCCTTTTGGAAAACAATATGGACGATTCTCAAAAAATTAGAAATTGAGCTTCCATTTGACCCAGCAATACCACTCCTGGGAATATATCCCGGAGAGGCTAAAAGGTATAGTAGAGATGACATCTGCATTGCTATGTTCATTGCCGCAATGTTTACAATAGTCACAATATGGAAAAAAACAGAGTGCCCAAAAACAGATGACTGGCTAAAGAAACTCTGATATATCTATACAATGGAATACTATGTAGCTGTCAGAAAACATTAAGTCATGAAATTTGCATATAAGTGGATCAACATGGAAAGTATCATGCTGACTGAAATGAGTCAGAAAGAAAGAGACAGACATAGAAAGATTGCACTCATGTGGAATATAAAGTAGCTGAGAGGTACAAGCTTACAATGTTGCAATTTCTGACAGATATTTCTCTGGACTTAGTTACTAAAATACTAAAACACAGACATCCAAAACCGTGTGGCTACTAGTGCGGCCTCTTGACCTCATATCTCTTCATTCTTGGCAATGGAAAACAAATTATCAAATGCTTTCTTTTCAGCAGATGGACTTTAGGGGGAAGAAACTCCCAATCAATAATAGTGAGTTTTTTGTTGAAATATTGAATGTCATCAAAGTAAAGTGAAAGTAAAGTGAAATTTACCAGTTACACATGTGGGGTGGGGGGCTGGGGAAGTGGGGGGAAGGGAGGAGGTATACTGTGATTCTTGGTGGTGAAATATGTGCACTGGTGAAGGGATGGGTGTTCGAGCATTGTATAACTGAGACTTAAACCTGAAAACTTTGTAACTTTCCACATGGTGATCCAATAAAAGAATAAATTAAAATAAAGATAAAAGAGTCTATGACTTATAAACTCCAGTGTTTCTAGGCAAGGTTTGAGTTACTTTTATATAGTCACTAGTTTTGTGGTTTATGGATTATAAAGTGAAGGAGAGAGGTTGCTGCTAAAAATATGAGGTTGCAAGATATTTTCAGAGTTGATGGAACATGAAAGTCACAAAGGTAACAATTTTAGGAGTTGTTTAGAAAATGAAATCAGACTATAAATGTTGACCATCATGAACTAGCTGCAGAAAGAATCCAGAAAAGTTCTAAATCAGCAGACTTGAGTATATTTCAATGGTACTAAATCGAAGAAAATAGTTGGGAGAACAGGATTCAGGAAAAAATTACTTGAGCATGGCCTTGAATATATTGAAGTTTAGGTACCTGAAGAATTCCCAGATATGATTTTAATGTACTGGTCTATAGATAACTTTTTTTCTATAAAATATTTTCCTAGACCATAGATAACATATGTATATGTATATATATATGTGTGTGTATACATATATATGTATATATACAAAGAAGTAACTATTTGGAATTTTGTTTAACTTGTTGAAATTTAAAGTAAATTGTATAATTTGTTTACCTTATAAAATCAGAGAAAACACAAGTATGAAAAAATACGTTTGTTGAAAGCATTACAAAACTCAAAAGATCTTTTTCTGTAACTTTTCAAAATGCAGATATGAGAATATTACCATACTTGTTTCAATTTTAAATTCATATTGTGAATCCTGACCCAGGGTTACTTTGAATTTGATTTATAGAAATTTAATGAAAGATATAAACTTTTTTTTCAGGCTTCACAGAGAGATTTTTTAATGGCTTTTTGAGCTTGAGGGATTTTTTTTTTTCTTTTTGGGTCACACCTGTTGATGTGAGTAACAGGGATTACTCCTGGCTTTGCACTCAGGAATTACTCCTGGCAGTGCTCAGGGGACCATATGGGGGTGTTGGGAATTGAACCCAGTTTGGCCATGTGCAAGTATCCACTGTGCTATTGCTCCAGCCCCTTGAGGGATTTTTAAAGACGATATTAAAATAACAACCTCCAGGACACATAAAAGTTAAAATCAAATGTTTTTTTTATTCACAAGATTGCAATTAACTATCATTTGCTTTCTGACAATATTGACAGGCAAGATTTTTGCCCTACCATCAGTCACATTAATGTTAGCTTTCTTTTTTTTTCTCACATGCATATTAATGGATATTTAATTTTTTTCTGACCTTTTTCTTAATTGGAAAAAAAGTTGAGAAAAATCTAATAGAATTATTTGAAACATCCAAATAGTCAAGACTAAGAGTTGGATCATTGGTCTTGTATGAATAGCATGTGTCCCATCAGTTGATGAAACTTATTTTAGTACCCAGCTGTTTGTGTGTTTTTCTCTCTCACCTGTTCTCTTCCTCTCCCTCCCCTCTCTCTTTGTTTCACTGTCTCTCTCTCTCTACTTACTCCTCTGCTTCTTTTCTTTTAGATCCCACCCAACTAGAATCTAAAGTTACTAGCCAAGATATTATTAAAATGTCAGCTATTCTGTGTTTGTTTGTTTGCTATATTGTTTAAGTCACTGATTATTTAGCAGTCAGTACATGTCAATAAGCATTTGACCTATGAGGTGACTAAGTGCTATCAAAGGTACTATTTGAGAAACTCATTGTAACTAGAGGACTAGATCCTATAGCTAAATGACAATGATACTATGATAATATAATATAACCTGGGCCTTTGTTGAAGTCAGTGAAAACTGAACATTGAAATTACACTTTTAGATGTTGATAAGGAATAGATTCCCAATATGTACTAATAATATAACTTGACTTGTGTGTTTGTGACTTTTTTAGAGAAAAATACAACCCTATTAAAAACAGAATAGCTTTAAAGGATAAAGTTGGGTTTATCTAATAGTAACTGGAAAGCCTCAATCCCTTAGCCTATAATTTTACTGAATAACCACAAATTGGAGCAATGCAAGGATATTTTGTAGGAAACTAAGCTGTGATTTTTGAGTTCCACAATGTTTGATATGCTAAGGCAAATTTTGAAATAGCATAAGTACTAAAATGTAATTTACACATTCAGGCTTGATTTATTAAATATAAATGTGATCATTTCATGTGATATCAAATAATCACAAACTTAAAGGCAAAATTTATATTATTTTTAAGTAGAGTCAGGGATAAAAACCAGGTCTCATGTATACAAGGTATATACTTTACCACTCAGCCACATCTTCCATCCACAAACAGGCTTTTAATGAAATAAAAAGCTTATTGATATGTACTGACTGCTAAATAATCAGTGACTTAAACAATATAGCAAACAAACAAACACAGAATAGCTGACATTTTTATTTAATGAAATAAAAAGCCTGTTTGTGGATGTGTTTTTTTTGTGTGTGTTTTCTTGTGTTTTCTCTGATTTTATAAGGTAAAAATAAAAGTTAAGGCTTGTGTTATGTAGATGAAAAGTTGCATATTTGACCAGCATATTCGTTAGCATGTGAGAAATCATGGCACTGTTATTACAAAACTTTCAATTTGTTTGGTCATATAATAAATCTTTTAAATTAAAAAGTTCTCTCTGGATTAATTCAGTCATTTTGCAACACTATTTCAATGTACATTTTTGGAATATGAATTGAAATGTAAGTAATTTTTCCCCTCTATGCTCTGTGCCTTTCACATTTTGTAAGATTAGTTTAAATGTAAATATGCTTTGAAAAATTGTCTTTAAAATCCTTGAAGGCAGGGGCTGAAGAGATAGTACAGTGGATTAAGTACTTTCCTTGCTTCAGTAGACCAAGGTTTGACCCCTGGCATGTTGTGTGGTCCCCTGAGCCTACAAGTAGTGATCTCACACAACCACGGCTAAGCTCTGAGCACAGCCACATATGGCCCCCAACCAAAAACAACAAAAGGTAAAAATAAATAAATAAATAAATCCTTGGGGCCAGAGAGGTAGTATAGTGAGTAGGGATCTTGCCTTGCATGCAGCCAACCTGGTTTGATCTCTGGCATTCTATATGGTCTCCTGAGCACTGCCAGGAATAATATCAGAGTGCAGAGCCAGGAGTATTTAACCTCTCAGCACCACTGGGAGTGCCTCCAAAGCCATAAAGAAAAATAAAATCCTCAAAGGTAAATTTCAAAGATCTGCTACTATACTGGAAAATTTAAAAATAGACATTTATAACATTCGAAAATGAAATAACCTTAGAATGTCATGATTTATTAGAAAACTTTTATATTTACCCATGAACTGGGCTTCATTTTAATATTGTAATATCAGAAACTAGCTGCAAAGAAATGAAATAAATATCTATCATGCAGGTAAAATTCTTTTCTCATAGAAATTCAGAGTACACTTATAAAAATATTTACATAAAAATGGAAAATGTTAGCAGGTATCAAAACTTCTATATTAGAAGATAGGTTTTACAAAAATACATGACCATTGATTTTTGTAGGAGTTGTGGACAGAATATGTTGTCATTGAAAAAATATGAATTGATCATACTTATCAGTACTCCAATTTTACCAAGGAATAAACAAAGTTTATATGCTTATATAAAATATTTTATGCATATTTATATGTATACTTTGCCTAGAAATAGAACCACTTCTAAATTTTGTATCTACCATTTATAAAGAAGTATTTTGTTAAATATGCAGCATGGTATGTTTTTAAAATATGTAAAAAAAAGTATGTAAAAGAGACCACTAGAAATTAATTAGTTCCCCTACTTCACTAGCCTCCTTTCATCTAAAGTTATAGATTTTGTCTGTTGTTAAAGATAATAAGCAACTGTTTTTAAAGCAGTGTGACTAGAAAGTGTGAAGATTAAAGATATAGAACACTCTCCACTATCTATCCTTCTATAACATATTTTTCTCCAATTATTTTCCTCCTATTACCTTCTTACTAACATGATGAAAGCTGCCTTTATTGCATTTATTAGCTGTGAAAGACTCTAATATTTTGAGTTGAGTTTTGGTTCCCTCATTCTGGCGTAGGAATCTCTTATAATTTTGATTCAGTATTAAATTTTTGAATGCGTCTCTAATAGAGATCTAACAGATGATTTAGATTTAGATACTACTTCCTAGACACTGATATTCTTAGGGCCAGGATATATATTTTCTAGTCTATTTGTTGCTATTGTTTTGGGGCCACATCTTGCAATGCTTCTGACTCTGTACCAAGGAATCACTCCTGGCAGACTCAGGATACCGAGGATCAATCCTGGGTAGGAGACGTTCAAGGCAAGTGTCCTTCCCACTGTACTATTGTTCTGGCATTGAGGACATATGCATATATTACAAAGTCAAGCTTAAAACAAAATTATATTTATTTTAACATAATGATACAAAAGAGAAGGAGTTGTTTTATGAGACCCTCTGGTGTGTCACATTCTGGCTTAGGGACTTTGCTCTCATTCAATTCTCCCAATGATTATATGTGGATAAAGCATTGCAAAATCACATAATTAGTCACTTGTGTGCCAGAACTTAAACCAAGGTCTGCCTGGCTGTCTGACTCTAAACCTCCTAGTATTACTTTGCTTCTTCCTTTCTTTCCACTGGGGAAAACTTTCTCAGAAGGAGTGAATTATAAAGACATAATTACATAGCTTATTTCCCCACTTTCAAATAAATAGGACTACAATTTTCCATAAGGATTTTAAAGTACAAAATAAGGTTTAAAAAAATACACGTCCACCCCATGTCACACTTATGTAGGTGAGAGGCAGTTCAGATGTGTGAAAACATTAAAGGTTTCAAATGGATTATAGACATAAAGCAACTGATACATGCATACAAGGAAACACATTCTTGCTAATAAGAAGTTTCCTTCCCCTTTACATTCTTTTCATGAAAGAAGGAAGACCTTTTATGCATTCAAAATTATCATATATTGTATTTAAAAAATGGAAAAGAAAAAACACCTAATAATCACTTTCATATGTGTTATATAGAGAAGCAAAACAAGAGAATAGACTAGATCCAGCGATAACAAACCCTTGGACTTGGACTACAAATACTGAGGTCACAAGTGATGGTGGGATGGAGGTGAGGTGGGGAAGAAAGTGAACTTGAAGCAACAGAGTGACGATGATAAAGGGTCACATACACTTTGGTGTTGGTGAAGGTGCAATACTGCAAAATTGTCAAGAGTATTGATATTCTTGAAACCACAATAAAAGATTAGAACTATCAGCTAATTTCAGTATCTACTTGAAATTTTCTTCTCAGTGTTTTAGTAAAAGCATCACTGTATCACTATCATCCCGTTGGTCATTGATTTGCTCGAGCAGGCACCAGTAACGCCTCCATTGTGAGACTTGTTATTGTTTTTGGCATATTGAATATGTCACGGGTAGCTTTCCAGGCTCTGTGGTATGGGCGAGATATTCTCAGTAGGTTGCTGGGCTCTCTGAGAGGGGTAGAAGAATTGAACCCAGGTCGGCTGCACCCCAACCTCTGTGCTATCGCTCCAGCCCATTGTGCTACTACTTGGCCGAGAGATAGTAAAAGCATAGATGGAAAAATGTTCAACACTTGAGGAACCTAGAATAAATTTGTTAGTAAAATAAATATTTGCCTCTCATTCATTCGAAGACCAAATTCACCTGCACATACCAGCCACATGAGGGAAACTTAATTCATGTTACTTTTCCTTCCTTATGGTCTTCAGATAGCATGTCTGATTCTAAAATTTCTCAGTGCCAGGTGGCAGATAATCGTTCTTCATGAGTGACAGAAGTGATAAATGCTGTAACAAGGCAAAATCATCATAACATGGAAAAATTGTTGCATACCCAAGATTTCAGTTCACTCCAATTTTTTTTTTGTATATTATAAAATTTGGGAATGCATATTTTTTGATGTTCAATCTTGTTTGTGGCATGGAGGTCTTTGTTGTCTTGACTACATGCCTGATTTAGACAGTCTACTTGCTTCAAAACCAACCTTCTATAGACCTACTAAAACTATAAAGCTTTTTTTTCTTGTATATTTTTATTCATCTGAAGAAAAATAATGTGTGAGCTTATGCAATTAGACTGAGTCTCTTTAAAATGCAGTTTTTGTATCTGAAAAGAAGAGTTATTATATTTTTCTAATCTGTTGTAATGAGATTTAATGAATAAGACTTTTAGGTATTTGCAACATAGGAACTTTCTCTACTCTTTCTGGTTGACATCATTTACAATCTGTTGAAACCTATACTTATGAGAAACACGGAAGCACTGTGTTTTAAAAAAATAAGTCCCAAAGTATATTAAATCCAACCTTTGGCTTTGTCTTCTTGCACAGTGGCTGAGTAACTTCTTAGAGATTTTTGCATATAAATCTCTAAGAATGAAAATATCTAAAAATATAGGAGTGAATAATTTATTATACTTATCTAACTTATATGATGCTTGTATACATATACAAAAATATAAACTGCCTAAAATTTTATAGCATAAAATTTTACATGAGGATGGGAATCAAATTGGAAATTTCAATTTACCAGTTTGAGTAGTGAGAGTGAAAGAAAATTTAAAATAAAATTAAGCTATATTTAACCATATATAAATTAAATGTAAGCATACAAGTGTTTTAATTTACTTAAATTTTAATAACATTTGAATGTTTAGTGGTGTCCAGGTACATACTGAATTCTGGGGATAGAAAAATATAATAAGACATGAGTGCCAAATTATATAAAAACACATATTTTCTCTATTTGGACACCTGTATTTTAAGCATACAAAACTAAATAATTATTTTTAAGTGCTCATTTTAAACTTTTTTGTAAAACTCTATTCTAAGATTTAAACACATTAATTTAACCACATAACACTATAAATGAGCTATACCTTATTTTCATACTTAATGGTTCTTAAAACAGTCTTAAAGATCAAATAATTTGTCTAAAGGTTATATTATAACCAAAAGTTTAATCATAAGTTAAATCCTACATTCTTAATATCTATCATTAAAAATCCAGGCATATAAGATCCAAATTCCATATTCCATTATGAATTATATTATTTTCCACGAATGATTTACCCTGAATATCATAAATGTCATTTATTCAATATGTTGTACAGTGTTTACTTTATGCTTATTTATTTATTTATTTATTTATTTATTTTGGTTTTGGGGCCACACCCAGCACTGGTAATGGCTTATTCTTATCTTCTGCTGGCCGTGTTCAGTGAACCACATGGTGCCAGAGATCAGGCCATGATCATGCAAGACAAAAGTCTTATCTACTCTATTTTCTGTCTAGCCCTTACATATTCTTTTAACTGTAATCTCAAGTTCTTACTTTAGAAAAATGTTGCCAATTCTGGAAGTCATGAAGCGTAGGCAAAGAGGTTACATTACTATTATTGGTTCATTATTATTGTTATATTATTTTTTTCTGGTGCGAGGTGATGTATCAGTAACATGATTTGCTTTTCCTTGATGATATGGTATACAGATCACTACAAATACAGATCATTTGGCTATCTGCATGTCTGGCCCCATCTGGAGTAATCACTGAGTGCAGAGACACAAGTGCGAAGTAACCCCTGAGCTCTATCGGGGTACCCAAAACCAATTTATGTATTTACATGATATGTATGTATATTTACAAGTTATATGCCCATATATTTCTCATATGTTATTCATATGTATGAGTTACTTACCTTATAAGGCATCTAGCCTTCATCTTCTCTCCTTTCCTAAATATGTTGTTTTCCTTCCCAAGCATATCCCTCCAGTTAAACACTTCCTTCTTTACATGTACTAATGATTTATTCCCTTCTTTGTTCTAATTTATCAGGGGAATGCACTACTTTTAGAAAGTAAAGTGGATTATATTTCTGAATGCCAATGGTATTTCTTAAAATATAAGTATAGAAAAACAGTTTTTTTTAAAAAACTTAAGATCAAACGTAACATATCACAGTACACTGCTCATTAAATATGACAGCATTTGAATCAAACATCATATATAACAATGCATTGCTTATTAAATATAGAAAGCATTTGAATCAAACTTATTATATATAACAGTACATGCTTATTAAATATAGACAGCAGTTGATGGATGAAAAGGAACAGATTTTAAATCAAGTGCTTAATGTACAGGAAGTACTAGAGCATCTATTTACTTGATTGCTATAGGGAACCACAAAAAGTCCAAACAGCACTGAGAATTTGTTTCTTGGACAACATTTTATCTTTTATTTCACTGGAGGGAATTTTGAAAAAACTTGAGCAGAAAGTCAAATAATAATAAGCAGTAGGTGTTCAGCAGGCTGGGGCCCAGAGTCACTCACAACTGTACTGACCAATCAGGCTAGATGAATCACTGGTTGGACCAGTGGTGCTCTGAAGCTTTCAGGCTACCTGGTGGTGCTCAAAAGAAGGGACAAGCAATGCCAGTTAGCCAAGTCCTTGCTTATATAAGGCCGTCTTTGAATTTAACACACCTGTAAGGGTCATTTGCAAGAGTAGTTTGGAATTTTACTACAGAGAAAGATTGAGAAGGAAAGAAAGAGGGAGAAGCAGAGATTGAGGGAGAGAAGAAGAGTGACAATGAGATATTTTATTTTACTTAGTTTCAAATGCTCTCAAGAAGTCACTGGATTTTTATTTTTTTTAATATATCAGTTTTTTGAGCCTGAGACCAGAGCTCTCCAAACTTACTTGACCTACGTTCTCTTTTTAAGAAAGCCATCACTCAGTGCAATTCCCTGGAAATTTACCTTCTTAATGCAACAAAAAGCGTCACCTCCAGAACCCCCAATTCTTACACTTCCTGGGGGGCTCAAGCCTGTCTAGAGGTTGTATTACCCACTATGGTAAATATTGCCATTTACAATAATTTCAAGGCATCTAACATGTACTACTACTAATAAATATGTATGGAAGTGTATAAATTCTATTTTTAAAATACCCTTCATGGTGTCTCAGTAAACAATCTGTAGTTGACTAGAAGAGTTAAAACAACTATCAATAATACTGCATTTTAAAGAAATGATCTATGGGCCAGAGAGACAGTACAGGAGTAAAATCTATCAAAAAATCTTGCATGCATGTGACCTTGGTTCAATCCCTGGCACAGTGAATGGTCCCCTGAGCCCTATCAAGTGTGATCCCTGAGCACAGAGCCAGGAGTGATCCCTGAGTACCACTAGTGTGACCCCCAAACAAAACAAAAAGTCATATACTCTAGGGAGTATATTTATTTGTACTGCATTTGGAAAGGGAATGTTTATTTATTTATTTCTTGGCAGCAAAGAGAACTTAAAATTTAGAGTTAGACACAGCTGGAATTAAATTCCGGTTTTCTGCTTGTGGTCTTATCTACTCTTCTCTCATGTCTGTCCACACAAGCCCCCGTGCTGTCACTCTCCCTCATAGAATGACAAGGCAGAGGGCACAATGTCAGAGAAATGCTATTGTTTCACATCTCTGCTGCTGCTCCGCTTTGCCACTTTTCAACTGTGTAATCTTGAAGAAGTTGCTTGATTTAGATAACTATCAGTTTCTTTATGTCTATAGACATGAGATTCAGGGGATGGTTGGACACATTGAATAGACTGTTCTTAGGATTAAATAACTTATTTAATAGTATGAGCAAAGCTAGTTTCACGTGTACAGTAGACACTCAGTAAGTTATAATATTCACTTTTTAATAGTTTTCATTTGAATATGACCTATTAGAGCCAGAATAGCACATTTTTTGTCATGATGTCATGATCATTTCCTGTCACTTGTTGTCATGATCTTTTCACCATTTCCCAGGATCCATTAACATGGTGTAGTATAGTAATAGTCAACTTTTTGCTTCTGAATGATGATTTTCCAAACTGCCTAAAGAGAACTTATTACTTCAACATTAACTTCGGCTTCCTCCAAGCTTGATTTTAGAGGTGTTAGACTTTAGAACCTCAAACAAATCTTGTCTACTTAGTTTCAGGCACACACACACATACACACAAACATACACAAACAGACACATACACACAGAAAACAAAGAGTTGGAAATTGGTTCTCATACTAAAGAAAAAGAAGCATATTACCAGTTCCATCTCCACAAAGAAAAGTCTGGAATTTATTATTTGATGAAAACAGAAAGTATAAGAGTATGTTCCCTACTGAGCCCAGAATCATCTGATAGTGCTTCAAACAATGCCAAGTCTTAATGGGAGCTGGATTTAATAAAATTCCATAGTCAGCTTTTATCAAGGCTACTGCAAAGGAGATCACTGTAAAAATGATCCTGAATGTGGGTGTGGGTGTATTTAAATGGTGATTAGCTGTTGAATGAGCAATAAACTATTCAGTACATCTGTTCTTTATAGGTTGGAATATTCTGGAAATAAATGAGTAATTGCCATTGCTAGTATTTAAAGATTGATTAAGACTTAAGACTTAATTTAAATGTGATTTCTGCTTTTCTAAGTTTGTATATGTACAATGACTTTAGTTCTTTGGAATTTGACAACTTTATAAAGTCATTAAAATAACACAATTGGTTAAAATAAATTTATACTAAAGCATTAAAATAATAGTACATTAAGGCATTTAGGAAAATTCTACTTTTTGAAAAATATCCAATTTTCAAAAAATACTTGTTATCAAAGTATGATTGGCATACAATCAAATGTAACTCTTAATGTCTATATATCTTGATGAGTTTGCAAATGACTGTATGCTCTTGAAACTATGGCCAAAAACAATGTCATAAGTAGAACCATCACATGAAAAAATTTCCTCCATGATCTTTAAAAAAATGAATGCTACAAATATGTCAATGTTGCTCAGACTGTAAATCTGTACAGTTTACATCAACAATAAGTTGTTTGTTCCTAAAACCTCGTTGACAGCTATACAGTGGCAAACTTAATAGAGCAGTTCTTACTTTATGTTGCCTTTGACTCTTTGCGACTTCCTTACTGCTGATTTGAATCACATATAGATCTGAGCTTCTGGAAAGGTGGGTTGGAGGGCAGGAAACTTGGAGCTGTGTTGGGGTCAGGATGACAGTGGACTTTTCGAGGGAGATGTAGTGTTAGAACATTGTACCTATAAAACCCTATAAGTGACAGTCCTGTAAATTGCAGTGCTTAGTTAAAAAAAAAAGAATTGGGGGGCCCAGACAATAGTACAGTAAGTAGGGTGAGTGTCTTGCACGTAAAAAATCTAGTTCGATCATACATAGCTCCCCAAGCCTGCCAGGAGTGATATTTAGACACAGAGTAAGCATGGGCACCGTCAGATACGACCAAACAACTCCCTTCCCACCCTCCCAAAAGAAGGTTTTTAATATTTTTTTTACTTATACAACTAATCATTTGAAAAAAAAATGCCTAGATTAGAAAAAAAACCTCAGATAGTGCCTTTGCTATAATTATGACAATTCAATTTCCCCTTTATTTATGCTTTTCCATATCTATGCATAATTTATTTTTCCACTTCCATTATTGCACCAAATTTATTCATTCAATAAATAGTTCCTCAGATCCTGATAGGTAAACTGCAAGGACACTCTGGTGGGCCAGAGAGATGATACAATGGGTAGAACACTTCCTCTACATGCAACTGACAAACTCCGACCCACAGGATCATGAATGGGTCCCCTCCCCCCCCCACTGCCCCCTGACCACTGCTTTTTTCTGCTAGGTGTAATTCTTGAGTGCAGAACTTGGAGTAAATCCTGAGATCTGCTGGTGTGGCCCCAAAACAAAGAAACAAAGAAGAAATGAAATAAAGAAAAAGAGAGGACACACTGGCAAGCACTGTCATGCTCTTAGACAAGGCACCAGTAATCACCCAATAGAACAGGCTATGGTCAGCTCTCTAGAGGAGAGCAGGACAGCATGCTGCTATGGAGACGGAACGAATCTGACAGAGCCAGAAAGCCCAAGACTTTCTTGAACTTATAATCAAATCATGGCATACATTTTGATATCTTGTCTTGGAACTCCATGCTACTAAGTAAAACTAGGAATAGTAGTGATAGAAATAGCATTAACAATTATAATTAAAGTGTGAAAAATGTCCAATGGAGATTCCACTTAACTACCTTGTGTTTAGTCTGTTTTCCATTAACTCTCATTCTCCTTCTCTGCACCACTCAATCATTTCTAATCAAAACATTGTCTGATTATTCTTCAAGTTCATAAGGCCAAACTGGTTTTCACCTGATGGTCTTTACAGTTACATACTGGCTTTTTTCTCTCTGGAGTGCTTCCTGAAAAAATGTGTATGACCCGCTGTCTCAATATGTCATAGTCTTAGAAATACTATTGCGTTAATACTTTTACCTAAATGATCTTTTCCTATTTTCGTTTTCTACCCAGAAATTCTCTCTTCTCCTTTACCCTGATTTTGTTTTTTTCCCACAGCACTTATTGATAAGATTTAACGTTTTAAGAAAATGATATTTATTAATAATGTGATATGTGTCAAGCTCTCTAAAGCTGTGAATACTCATCTAATATCTAACAACACACTTAATACACCACATGACCCAAAGAGGTAGGTTATTTCTTGAAATCTCATTTTACAGGTAAGGACTTAAGATAGAAGTTTTGTAACTAGACCAAGGTCACATACCCACAGCTGAGTGGTCAAGTAAAAGAGCTAGCAGACTTTATTCCAAACAATTAGGCTCTTCTGTCTCACAGTTTGGTAATGTGTCATATAGCTATGTTTTTCCCTTGCATAGTCTGCTTTGGTTTGTTTTCTTTTTGTGTATAGTCTGTTTTCATGTTGGCTTAGAACTTCTGACTATGTGCAGGGCTTAAAACACTACCTAACACATACCTAACACACAGTGACTATTGAAGAAATTTTTTGTGAAAATATCAGAGACTAACAAAAATGAGCTTTTATATTTTGTTGTTGTTGTTTCATTTTGGGGCCACACCTGGTGGTGCTTGGGACTTATTTCTGGCTCTGTACTCAGGATTACTCCAGGCAAGCTCTGGAGGCCACATGAGATGCTAGGGATCACGTCTGGGCCAGCCACGTGCAAGGTAAATGCCCTATCCACTGTACAATTGCACTGGTCCCAAAGGTAGCTTTTATAATGTATAATTGTGGCAAGTATACTATAAAAAATCACAATGGCGGCACGCACGGGAGGGGGAGACGCAATGATGTGTCATGTTGTTCTGTTGTCCATGGGCACTCTGGGCTGTTCTCTCTCGCACGTGCGGCTCTCGTTCAATGCTCTTGAGCCGTGGCGTATGGACCGGATCGGTAGGGCTCCTCCTTGTGCTCTGCTTCTGTGTGTGCCACTGTGCTCTCTTCTGTCTGTCTCTCTGTCTCTGTCTCTGTAGTCTCTCCTCTGGTCTCTTCTAACCTCTCTCTGTCTCTGCTGCTGTGTCTTCTTCTCTCTCCTGTGTCCTCTTGTGTGTCTTCTCTGTTCTTCTGTTTTCTTCTGTCTACCTTGTCTCCTTCTCTGTCACTCCCCTCTTCCCCCACAGTCTTAGTTTATATAGCAAATTACATAGGGTGATAACACAAAGGTGGGTTGAACATTAACAAATCAACAAAGAAGGGTAAAACCATTTCTCGAGGAGGAGATTAACAAAATCTCATCTAAGGAGATTACTAGGAGATCCACTCAAACAAGGATGTGTCAGGGTGTGTCCCTTTCTTCTTTTCTCAGCTAGTAATCCGCTTAAAGAGTTATAGTAAATTTACTTCTAATATTTCTAGCAATGTCATTCTGTATGAGCACAGTAAGAGATATATCAGACTTTAAGTTTGGTTCTTTATGAGGACATTCACTATATATTCTAGACCCCAGTCATCAGGCCAGGTTAGTCTTCCTAACCCCAGCAGGGTCCTAGTCTCATCGTTACTTTTGGATCATGAGAGCATTTGTC
This sequence comes from Sorex araneus, assembly GCF_027595985.1. NCBI lineage: Eukaryota > Metazoa > Chordata > Mammalia > Eulipotyphla > Soricidae > Sorex > Sorex araneus. Next base: position 276,421,772 of record NC_073313.1, on the reverse strand, counting down.
TATGACCATGCTCTCAATTTATAGTTGAGTATTGTGGCGCTTTTTAAGATGGTTATTTAGAAAAGTCCATGTTATAAAAAATATAGGCATTCAATGCAATTATCAGTATTAATAGATGGAGAGAGAGTTTATAATCACTAAGATAAGTTTTAAGAGAATGACTTTTTCTAGTTAGGTGGTTCTTATAATTCACAGTAAGTGTCTGTTAGCAGGAAATGGGCCATATGTGTGAAGTCTGGATGGTATCTCAATGTGACCTCATTCAATGTTGAAATTTTTATCATTTTTCAGAAGTTAATGGGATCGCATTTTGATTTAATTTAGATAAGACCTCTATTATGCAGCCAGGATTTATTTATTCTTTCTCTTCTCCTGTATGTTTATCAATGTCCTTCTAAACAAGTGGTTGTTCTATATTGATAAAATATGGTTCCCACCTTTTTATAAATTGAGATAATTAGCATGTTAGGGGCTGGAGCGATAGCACAGCAGTTGGGCTTTTGCCTTTCATGTGGCCAACCTGTGTTTGATTCCTCCACCCCTCTTGGAGAGCCTGGCAAGCTACTGAGTGTATGGAGCCCGCACGGCAGAGCCTGGCAAGCTACCCGTGTGTATTGGATATGCCAAAAACAGTAACAATAAGTCTCTCAATGAGAGACATTACTGGTGCCCGCTCAAACAATTCGATGAGCAACGGGATAACAGTGACAGTGACAGTGACAGCATGTCAGAGCACATAACATTTGATGTGATCATAAGTGAATCTTTACAATATTGATATAAAATTTACCTCTTGTTGGGGGCCCAATATATGATTAGCCAAAGTAGGACATACATATGTATCACTCATTCCCATCATATATTACATTGAACAGGACAGGATTCATACATGCTATATGTAGATACCTCAAAACTATTCATTTAAAGGGAGGAAAAGATAGCCAACTCCCTTTAGATTCAAAATGAATGCAGTCGGTCTAAATATTTAATCTCTAGTTTCATTGAATTGGAATGAGTAGAATTTTTTGCTTTCCAGGATACAGTACTGCTTGTTTGGAGTAACCTGACTTTGGCTTGCAAGGGTGCATGGTTTGACTTCTCCTGTTTTCACTAAAAGTAACATGTTGGGCCAGAGTGATAGTACAGCAGGTAGGGTGCTTGCCTTGCTCACAGCTAACCCTGGTTCAATCTACAGTGGTTTATCAAGTCTTTCCAGGAATGATGCTGGGTGCAGAACCCAGAGCAGGCCTTGTGCAGTGCTAGGTGTGGATAAATCTTCCCTACCACCAAAATAAATATAAATAACTACAAAATAAAATAAAAGTAATGTTTAAGCGGTCTGCAAGAGCAATTTTCCAGTTTGTTCTCTTCAATAAATACTTTTTGTCCATGTTTCTAGCAAATCACATTATTCATTTGGGGGTGGGTGGGTGGCACACATAACAGTGCTCAGAACTTCTGACTCTGCTCAAGGGACCACCTCAGGTGCAGAGAGTTGAACCCAGGTTAGCCACATGCAAGGCAAACACTGTACATGCTGTACTATCTCTTTGGGCCCAAATGCCATTATTTTTATCTATAAAAAACAAATTACTCCACCAGGATGAAATCTCAAAATAAGTGCAGTTTCTTTCCCAATTTTTGTGGCTAAGTATATTTTATTATCTATCCTGTCTTCCTCTCTTTTTCTCTTTTCTCTTTTATATTTTCCTTTATTCCTCTCTTTTCTCCACCCCCTCCCTTTCTTTCTTCCTTGATTTATCAATTCTACTCTTCTGGTCATATAGCCAAGGTTTTTTGCTCTCAAAAAACTAGAAATTTGTAAGAGACCAGAGCTTATGTTTTCCTTAGACATAATTTCTGGAGGGAGGGGCTTGCAAAATGCAGAAGGGGTCTTGTGTCTATGTATCTGCACAAGGGACACAGCACATGCACTAGGTCTGTCATCTCATAGATCCACTGTGAAGAGGGGTTGCCCAGAGATTTTAAACTTCACACATGAAATCTGAAAGCATCTGTGAAATCTGACAATTTTTTTGTCCATTGCCAAAAAGCATTGCCCTGGGTTTCAGGAATTGTGTGTGCCTGATTGGAGTTTGATACACCAGTTCACAACATTGGCACAAAATACTACATGCGGTATCAACAGCGGGTGTTCCCAAATGAGAGTTGCTCAGTATTTTCACCCCACTACCAGGGCACCTAATATCTTAGTCTTTGGAGCCCCTTTGGGGAACCTTGGACCCATGTGGGGTCACAAAAATTTGGCATCGGTAAAATGTTTATAAATGAGAGATACCCCCAAACTTAATTCACAATAAACCTGTAATGAACTAGAGGTATCTATGGCAGTGTTTACCTTTATTACATTTCTGGAATGAGAAGAAAGTTGGAATAGAAGTTTAGGAAGCCATGCAGCAGTGAAATTGCTAAACACCAAATAGATATCAGCATTAAGAATGTTCTGCCTTGGTTGGGAAAGTTTATAGTCAAAACCTTGATTAGTTTGCCCAGGAGAATGTGTAAGCTGAGTGACACATGGCTCTGAGGTGTAGCAGAGTTGTTTAAATTACCTGAAAAATTTGTAGACTGGAATTCATCAGGGTAAGAGGCCAGGTTCAATCTTTATTTAATCTTACTTCTTTTCATCCTGTCATTCTTTCAAATATCTTGACTGCAGAATTGAGTGTTATTTGGAGAGGCTGAGGTTGAATGGAAGAACATAAAAAATTAAAAGCCAGAATTCTAATATAAGAAGAGGTTATTAAAATTGGGAGATGTGTATGATTTAATGGCTACCTCAGAGATAGATGAAAACTTAATGGCTGGTGTTTATTTGAGCATGAAGAAGATGAAGTGTCAAGAATGATTTTCAGATTTCTGGGTTGTCAGATGAGTGAATGAATAATACTGTTTTCACTGCTATTTACTGTTTTTTTTCTCAACAGTCAGGGCGGACCAGGTTTAGGGAGAAGAATAAGCATTCTGATTGGGCTGTCTGACCTGAGAGATATCTTGAAGACTTTCAAATTGTATTGCTAAATAATTCTTGAAACTGTCCATTTCATTTGTTTCATGCAAAACTTCAAGAGCATAAATCAAATAATAGGAATTTATATGAGCTTTCATCCCATTTTAATTTTTAAATGGTGTGACATTTGTGAAATAACTGTCACTGTTACTGTTATCCCATTGCTTATCGATTTGCTTGAGCAGGCACCAGTAACGTCTCTGTTTTTTTTCTTTGAGACTTGTTGTTACTGTTTTTGGCATAACAAATACGCCATGGGTAGCTTGCCAGGCTCTACCATGCAGGCAAGATACTCTCAGTAGCTTGCTGGCCTCTCTAAGAGGGGCGGAGGAATTGAACCCCGGTCGGCTTCATGCAAGGCACATGCCCTACCGCTGTGCTATCGCTCCAGCCCATTGGTGAAATATATTCACGAATATATTTGTAAATAGAAAATAAAACTAAAGTCGTATAGGACAAAGAAGCAGTACATTAGGTGTAGGCTGAGAAGTGAGTGGCAGATCGCTTACTGTGCCGGGCATTTGCCTTGAGCATGTGATGCCCTGAGTTCCATCCCCAATGCTTCATGTTCTCCTGAGCTCACTTGGGTGTGTCTGAGAGACTTACCAGCTACTTGTTCAATGTTGGTGCCTAGAGCAGCACCACACTTGATCCACTAAGGACCCACTTAAAAAGGAAGAGAGTGACATATAACAAAATCAAATAAAGCTAATTGACTTTGTGAAGTTTTAGGAAAAAACTCCTATAAAGACATTAAAACTATCTTGATGCCTTTGTCTAGTCATAGCCTTGCCAATGAGGTGAACTAGCAAACGTGTTACAAAAGATTGGTGCTTCATAGAAACTCTACATCTGCCCTCCCCCTGAAATCTCTCTTGCAATTCATTCTAATGCAAGTATACTAGAAATAGAATTATGGGAAATATGATTCAGTAGAAACAAATTTGACATTTTACAAATTGCCAAAATTGCATCATTATTACAATAAATTTCATTGTTTTCCCATTGTTCTACATAGAAACCATTGCAGCACTATATTGTTACACATTTCCCCAGGTGGTTTATATAAATATAAATTTATATATATAAATATATATATTCCTTATCTATTTTTACCTGTGTTTAGGGCTAATTTGTGACTTTGTGCTCAGGGATCACTCCTAGTGGGGTTCAGGGACCATGTATGGTGCTGGGGATTGAACCTGAACCAGCTGCATGCAAAGCAAGCACCTTAATGTTGTTCTAAATCTCTGGCTTTATATTCCTCATTTAATCTCAAACAGTGTAACTTAATACTGTGTATAGTATCACTCTACATGTAAAAGGTGGAAACTCTCAAAATCAACAAGATCCCTACATTAGCAGATGTTAGAATTGTAATTGGTTTCAAAGTTTGATGCTTTTTAAACTAATGAAAGAAAAATTCATGCATTTTATACTGTGTAAAAAACAAAAAGCCTCCCTGAAACTTGATGGAATCCCTACATCCTACTTTTCTCAAATGACATGACCTCATTTGTTTGAAAAAAATTTACAAATCAATAAACCTTTCCAAAATTACAGTTTCACAGAAAGGTATTATGTGATTCCGGCATGTAGATATGCACACTTCTCCAGACAGTTCTCTTTCGAAGTCTGTTTGATAAAACATCATCTGAGTTCATCAATACTAATATGTCAGTCCTAAGCAGTTCTCACTCCAGAGCTATCACCACTGGGCATTTGATTTTATGTTAATTGCCATTTTTAATACATATACAGTCACTGTATTCCTTCTAGTGCTCTTTTATTGTCACAGTCTGTTCTAATTAGTCTATCAACTAAATTTGCTGAGGCTAAGTCTTTTTAAAAATTTGCCTCACGCAAAGAATCAGAATCACCACTTTCTGAGGATTACTGGCAAATTAACATTTTTGCTGACTACTAATTTATTAAATCTGCAAGTGCTTTAGTAGGACAGTAAGAAGACAAGTGCAGATAAAGTGCCAGCTGTTCTAAACTCCCCCCAAAAAATATAGTAATAAATCACAGGACTAGAGAGATAATGCAGGGCTTAAAGTGTAGGACTTTCTTTCCAATGACCCAGTTTGAGTCCTGGCACTACATGGTCTGTTAGCACTACTGGGTGTATCCAGCACTCCTTGGGGTGGCCTGGGTAATCCCCAGCACTATAACATTTAAACAACAACTTATTCCCCTTGCATTGAATTCTTGAGTACTCGACTGGCTAAAAATCATTTCAAAGGACACCTGCATCTCCTCTGTACCTTTCCAAAATTAAAGTTCACAGAAAGGTATTATGATATTGGAAGAATCCCTAAAATATAAAATTAATTAAACATATATTAATAAATCAGTAGTTTCTATATGCAGAAGAGTTGTTTAACTAAATCACCCATGGACTTTGAAATTATTTTAATAAAGGACCTGACTGATATGTGCTTACAGGGAAATTCATACTTGGTAAAATCAATGGGAAAATATTCTATATAGTTTTAAACTGTTTTTAAATCAATTAAACATTGGGGAATCTCTATCAAAGATGACCATATTGTCATATTTTATCAATACAAGTCCCTTCTTCCACAGCAATTAGATAGCAGTGCCTATTGTTGAGGCTGCTCAAAATTTATGAAGAAGAAATAAAGTTGACTAGCCTAGAGGATGCTGTGGTCATGATAGTGTTGCCATGGTAGCTGCACCTGCTTGTGCATATTGTGCACTACTAGAAACCTTCACCTCTGAGCTAGGATCACTAATGACACAGGTACCACACATTTTTATACCTCTTATGACAACTGTTCAGCAATGAAATTTGTTCTTCTAAAAAACAAACTAGATATTCAGAGTATTGGTCAAATAATAGAATTAAATTTAAAAGAAAGTATGTCTATCTGAAAATTTTTAAAAATACTTAAGGAGAAATAATACCTTACACATCCATAACTTAATCTGGTCCATAAAGATTAAATATAATTATACTTTCTGTTCTGCTTTTTCTATTACCCCACTCCTGATTCACCAACATGCTGTACTTGGTGCTGGGTTTATTAACCTTGTGAAGATGTTGGACAGAAAGATACTTCAGGAGGAAAGACACAAGTTACATACAGCTAGGTGTGATTTCCGGAATTCATTAGGTCTCCTGAGCACAGAGTCAGGAGTAAGCCCTGAGTCCTGCCAGGTATGGCCCCTAAGTCAAGTATATATTATATTTATATAATAAATAAATAAAACACTAATGAATAAAAGTAATTAGAAAGAAACAGCAATTTTAATAAAAATCACATATATAACTGCTCAAAAAACTTTCTCACTTGACAAGTCTTAATTTGGAGTGTTACATAGTCAGGGAAAGGACAGACATTTAAGTAAATAAAATAAGTGCAATTCTCTCTACTACAGGAATAAATCTGAGAGAGCCAGAAATGAATTGTAAGATACATTTGTGAATATTGATAAGGTTTTGCATGATAATAATGACTACATTGAGGATCTTGAAGAAAGAAATGTTGAAATGTACTTTGTTGATTAGTTTCAGAACAACATCCAATGATGAGAAACCATATTTAAAAAGATGAAAATGTATATATAATAAGGACATAATATAGGTTTCTGTGGATCAGTGTATAGAAAGATATTTTCTGAAATTGAATTTTCTTTTTTACATTTTAACTTATTGCTTTTCTTTCTATACAAAAGATAAACACACTCTTACCATAAAGTTCAGAGAATAAACATTTTGGACTATGTAGACCAGACTTTATTAGCTGTTGTAGCACAAAAGCAGTCATCAACAACAAATAAAGAGCATGTTTAATGTTTCAATAAACTTTTATTTATAAACAGGAGGTGAACTAAATTTGGTTCGCAAGTAGTAAATAGATTGCAATTCTCACTCTATGCTAAATTATATGAATTATAGGATTTCTAATTCTGCTAGCTGTATGCAAATATTTCATGGCACAAAATGCCAGAAAATGGATTATGAAACTACAAGGAAAATAGCAGGGAAGTAGGTTTTGCTAACATCTTTATCTTCAGTGTGTGATTCTCACTCTAGGCAATGAGAGTCTTCATGAGCTCTTTCCCAAAGGACATTACATATTTATGTTCAATGCAATTTAAGTGGAAAAAACTATTTTTTATTAAAACCCCAATTCCTGTGCCAGAATTTAAAGGTTAGAAAATGATTAATGGTTTAGGATGTTAGAAATAGGACCAAGGTCCAAATAGCTTAAATGTTACAACTTTTATAAATACAGGACTGAAAGTGCTGTTGAGACAATATTTGCCCATGTATAGAATGATTTCTTTATTCCAAAATGTTACGTTCACATTCTCTGAGAGTGTATGTTTCAAAATTTCCAAATCCATCTTTCACATCCTGCAATAATTTTCAAAGATCAGCATAAAAATTGTTCTTACTGGTTTACATTTGGAAAGAAAATCCATGGGAAAACAAATGAGCTGGCCAACATTTCTTTCCCTTTTCATTGCTTTCCTTAAACTGTGTGAGACTGAATTTGCAGTTTTTGTTTCAAGGCACTTTCTAATGGAACTGGGTGCTTCAGAGAAAGTGAGTTCTGATTAGGGATCTAAAATATTACATATGTAACATTAGAATAGGCTTGAAATGGATTGAAAAGTAATATAATGAGGTTTGAATTTTATATTTTCATTTTGATTTTTATTAAATTTACAAGATTGAATATCATACATTTCTAAATATATGAAATGTATAAATATTCTAAATTTAAGTAAAGAATCCCTTCCTAACTTTGTCACTGAAAGAAATAATAAGTAAAATGCAAATAGTAGCAAAATGAGATATTTCTTTTCAGCTACCAGTTCATTCTGAGTACTGGAATTGCACTAACCAGAGCCCTAACCTGGGCACTCCACTCATCAGAGGGTCAGCTTCAGTTTGAAGGGACTAATTATCTAGGGAGGTCTTTAGGCAGAGAGGCTGTTGTGCTCAAATTAGAAAAATAATATTTTTTTGATATTCCAGGTAGGTAGACAGTTTAAAATGTATGAACCTGTTCCTTTCCATAGGTGGGGAATTTAAAGTCTGATAATGTCTAGTTGTAGGCATCCTAACATCTTCAAGAAGAAATGAGTTCTGAGCTAGTTTCCGTGTCTCTAGTTTGTTTCCATAGGAAGAGAATAGGTTTTAAAGAGGAATCACAATCCTTATGAGTGATAATGATTAATGATGGGTCTTGACCACTTAGTACATGTTAGCACTGCTCCAAAATCATGACTTATATAAGCTTGTTGAATCTTTTCAGATCTCTCCCGATTGGCACTAGTATCACTTCAACTACAGGATTGAGAAGAACTGAATGCAGACAATTCAAGTAGTGACTTGTGGGTCACACATCCAGCAGTGGAAAATAGTTGTGGTCTCAGGCAGTTTGGTTCCAGCACTTGTTGACTCTTTTTGGGGGTGTAGGGTGTGAAGCAAGGTACCTTTATTGAAGCTTATTTATAAAAATTGGGGGAGCAAAAGGGAAAAGTGTGTGTTCAAGAGAGAACACGGGATTTTCTAAGGGTAGAAATAGGCAAGCGAAGAAACACAGAGAAGCAAGCGAGATACGTATGCAGGCGAGACTATGGGCTTGCAGGGCTGCTGCACTTCTGCCTCTCACTCTCTCTTCAGAGGAGTCAAGCTGGAGATCTTGTTTCAGTATTTGTTCTTCCTTAAGCTGGGATTGTTGTTACTTTGTGTTCATTCATTATTTTCTGTAGTTAAAAGAGAAATTTAAGAAGCAAATGTTAAGTGGGTTGCTAACTCTTCAGAATATGCAGGAGAGGTTCTAATTTTGTTCCTTGTTCCACAAGGATTGACACATCGGTGGTATCAAGGACTTTCAGTACCTGAATAAAAAAAATAGAAAAAGAGTAAATAGCAGAATTAATAAATGCCCATTAACATTTTTACTTTTTACCTGCTGACAGTCTTTGTAATGTTGCTTAATGTCTCTGAATCTGTTTTCTTGGTAAAATGGATATGTAGAATAAATCATGAATCCTAGTTTTCTGAAAATATATGTGTATTGTTTACCATCTGGAAGTCTGTAATATTGCTTAGTTTCTCTGAATCTCTTTCCTTTTTTGGTAAACTGGATTTGTGGAATAAATCATGAAACCGAGTTTTCTAAAGAGTATATGTACATATTTCAATCTGATTACTATTTATTTCCTTTATTCCCCTCTTTCCTTCTTCTTATATCCCTGTCTGGCTGTTCATAATTACAATCACAACAAATGTTGCTGTAATGTTGGGCTCTGACTAACATTTGTCTGGTGATCCACTTATTTCCCTGGAGAATCCCTGAATTTAATATAAACCTTTAGGTACATGGCCACTGAAGCTTTGTGCATCTGTCTCTTTTCCTCCCCCAAGGCAATACGGGGAGTGTAACTCTGAGAGATTTAGGTAACAGGTGAGATTCTTCTGATTTTAGATTATTTGCTTGTGTGCCTGAGTCTATCTATACTTCCTTCTTTTATCACAACAAATAGAAGATGAAATCGACCCTCCCAAGAAATAACTAATTATTTTCTTTACTTTTTACTGTGACAATATTCTGACTAATTCTTGGAGGGCTTTCAATAATTAGGTTCAAACAATTTAGTAAAAAATACAAGTTCCCACGCATACACAAACCTAATCTATGGGTAACCAAGTCTATCTCTTCAATGGATATGTGGTCAAAAGTTTACTGGTATAGAAATTAAATTCTCACAATAATTTTCCTATAGTTCATTCTCTGAGGAACATAGCAAGAAAAAATCTTCGTGTGTTGACAAATTTAGCTTATAACTTTAGCACTGAGAAACACGTGGACCAAGTATGACATAGGTATAAAAATTCACTCTTTAAGGTAGCTTAATGAGAACTGCTTCTCTGAGGTTATGCTGGAACTCTGGAGTCCAGAATTCAACAGTTTTTCCTAAGTGGTGACTGAACAAAGGAAACAACACTGGAATACAGACCTTTACTTTTGTGGGTCGGTCTCCAAGAAATGCAGAAGGGGTCCTCGGGACCACTCCTGGAGATAGTTCAGCCACCAGGCCAGATGGTTAGTTTAGTGCTTGAACCAAAAGATGGGATACTGCTTGAGCTCAGTGGTGCTCAGGAACCATCAGGGCAGCAGCTGGAGGGCTTTGAAGCATTATGCAATTCCAGAGATAGAACTTACTTGAGGGTTCATGCATGCAAGCATTTACTTCAGTCCTTTGAGCTATCTCTCTAGTACCAAAGTCATTTTTCACTGTATCACTGTCATCCTGCTGCTCATCAATTTGCTTGAGTGGGGACCAGTAACGTCTCCATTGTGAGACTTGTTTTTACTGTTCTTGGCATATCCAACATGCCACGGGTAGCTTGCCAGGCTTTGCTGTGTGGGTGGGATACTCTCAGTATCTTGCCGGGCTCTCTGAGAGGGATGGAGGAATCAAACCCCGGTCGGCTGCATGCAAGACAAATGCCCTATTCACTGTGCTATCATTCCAGCCATTCTTAAGTTGGGAAAACTGTATCAATGCACAAAATTGGAGATGAAGAAATGATGCATAAAACATGTATAACAAAGAGAAAGCAGGAGAGAACATTTTTTAAATTTCTCTGCTAGAGATGTTCTTATTAATGCAGAACAAACAAATTCCCCCAGCATGTGAGGCCAGTTTCCACCCTGTGAAGCAGACCTCCTGGTTCTTATCTCTACTAATGTTGGGTGTTAGTCTCCCATTCTGTTACTTTGTATTCCACAAATGAGTGCGATCTTTCTATGTCTGTCGCTCTCTTTCTGACTCATTTCACTTAACATGATACTTTCCATGTTGATCCACTTATATGCAAATCTCATGACTTCATCTTTCTAATAGCTGCATAGTATTCCATTGTGTAGATGTACCAAAGTTTCTTTAACCAGTCATCTGTTTGGGGGCACTCCTGTTTTTTCCAGATGTTGGCTACTGTAAACAGTGCTGCAATGAACATACAAAAGCAGATATCATTTCTACTATACCTTTTAGCCTCTCCAGGATATATTCCCAGGAATGGTATTGCTGGGTCAAATGGTGCTCAATTTCTAATTTTTTGAGAATCATCCATATTGTTTTCCAAAAGGGCTGAACCAGTTGGCATCCCCACCAGCAGTGAAGGAGAGTCCCTTTCTCCCCACATTCATGCCAACAGCGGTTGCTTTTGTTCTTTTGGATATGAGCCAGTCTCCGTGGTGTGAAATGATATCTCATTGTTGTTTTAATCTGCATCTCCCTGATGATTAGTGATGTAGTGCATTTTCTCAAGTGTCTTTTAGCCATTCAGGTTTCTTTTTTGAGAAAATTTCTGTTCATTTCCACCCTCCATTTTCTGATGGGGTTGGATGTTTTCTTCTTGTAGAATTAAACCAGTGCCTTGTATATCCTTGATATCACCCCCCTTATCAGATGGGTATTGGGTGAATATCCTTTACCATTCTGTAGACTGTTTTTGCATTTTTGTCACTATTTCTTTTGAGGTGCAGAAGCTTCTTAGTTTAAGATAGTCCCAATTTTTTTTTGTCTCTGTTTTCACTTGCTTGGCCAATGGCGTGTCATCTTTAAAAATACCTTTAGCATCATGGGCCGGAGCGATAGCACAGCGGGTAGGGCGTTTGCCTTGCATGCAGCCGACCCGGGTTCGATCCCCGGCATCCCATATGGTCCCTCAAGCACTGCCAGGAGTAATTCCTGAGTGCAAAGCCAGGAGTAACCCCTGAGCATCGTTGGGTGTGACCCCAAAAGCAAAATATATATATTATATATAAAATTTATATATTATATATAATTTATATATATTTATATATTTTATATAAATTTATATGTATATTTATATGACTTCATGCTTTCTAACAGCTGCATAGTATCCCATTGTGTAAATGTACCAAAGTTTTTTTAGCCAGTCATCTGTTCTCGGGCATTCAGTTTTTTCCCAGATTCTGGCTATTGTAAACTGTGCTTCAATCTTGTGGAGGGTTTTGCCAACCTTGTCTTCCATGTACCTTATGGATTCTGGTCTGATGTGAGATCTGTAATCCGCTTTGACCTGACTTTTGTACATGGTGTTAGGTATTTCCAAGCCCATTTTTTTGCCATGCTATTACTCTTGCTTTACATGATTCCAGCAAGTTTTACAAGCTGGTTGGTCAGCCCATGGCTCTCCACCTTTCCTCAGAATGCTCTTCATCACTAATCATCAGGAAGATGCAGGTTAAAACAACTATGAGATACCACCTCACACCACAGAGACTGACTCACATCCAAAAGAACAAAAAACAACCACTGTTGGCGTGGATGTGGGGAGAAAGGAACCCTCTTACACCGCTGGTAGGAATGTCGACTGGTTCAGCCCTTTTGGAAAACAATATGGTCGATTCTCAAAAAATTGGAAATCGAGCTCCCATTGGACCCAGCAATACCACTCCTGGGAATATACCCCGGAGAAGCAAAAAATTATAGTCAAAATGACATCTGCACCTGTGTGTTTATTGCAGCACAGTTTACAATAGCCAGAATCTGGGAAAAAACCGAATGCCCGAGAACAGATGACTGGCTAAAAAAACTTTGGTACATTTACACAATGGAATACTATGCAGCCGTTAGAAAGCATGAAGTCATGAAATTTGCATATAAGTGGATCAACATGGAAAGTATTATGTTGAATGAAATGAGTCAGAAAGAAAGAGACAGACACAGAAAGATTGCACTCATATGTGGAATATAAAGTAGCAGAGAGGTCCGAGCTAGCAATGATGCAACCTCTGGCAGAAAACCCTCTGGACTTAGTCACTAAAATACTAAAATACTACTGTGGCCACACGACCTCATATCTCCTCATTCTCAGCAATGAAAAATAAATTATCAAATGCTTCCTTTCCAGCAGGTCCAACTCTGGGGGGGAAAATCCAAACAATAATAGTGAGTTTTTTTGTTTGTATGTAATCAAAGTAAAGAGAAAGTAAAGTGAAATTTATCAACTACACAGGCGGAGTGGGGGGCTGGGGAGCGGGGTTGGGGGTAGGTTTACTGTGGTTCTCAGTGGTGGAATATATGCACTGGTGAAGGGATGGGTGTTCGAGCAGTATGTAACTGAGACTTAAGCCTGAAAGCTTTGTAACTTTCCAAATGGTGATTCAATAAAAAGAAATTAAAAATAAAAAAGAAAGGGTCATAGAGATAATATAGCAGGTAGGGTGCTTGCCTTGTAAGCAGCCAACCTAGATTTTATTCCCAATACCTCATGTGGTTTCCCTGACACTGCTAGGAAGATCACCAAGTGTAATATTCCTTAGAAATATATTAATAACGCTATGTTTTTCTTTGAGAACTAATTCAGTGATTCTCACTGTAGCATATTCCTATTGACAAAATTAATGAAATCTTTTGTTGTTGTCCATTTATTCATAAAGTATGACATTGACATTGATAGTGATGTTGCTTACCATTACAGTAGTCCAGTGCTATAATATTTGTATGGTTTTTGAAAGAATTTAAAATTGAGATCTGTATCTTCCTTCTTCCTTCCTTCTTTCTTGCCAAATAAAGGGCTACTTAAAATATAGGATTATGACATGGTACTGGATGTATCACTTATTTTTTTTTTTATTGAAACAACATGAGAGCAGTTACAAAGTTTTCGGTTTAAGTGTCAGTCATACAATGATAAAACACCGACCCTTCACCAGTGCACATTTTCCACCATCAAAACCCCCAGTATTCCCCCCATCCCACCCCTTCCCCTGCCAGTGTGGCAGATGATTTCCACTTTACTCTCTCTCCACTTTGATTACATTCAAGTTTTCGACAGAAGACCAACGATTATTATTTAGAATTTCCCCCCAACACTCAAATCTGCTGAAGAGGCAACATTAGACAATTTGTTTTCTATTGCTGATTATGAATTACATATGATGATGCGCGGCCGCTATTGCGGCCACGTGATTTTGGAAATCTGAAGTTATAATTAAATCTGGAGAGATTTCTGCCAAAAGCTGCTGTGTTCTCAGCTTTGTTTCTGAGTCTCTGGGATCATGGCCAATATGCAGCTCAATCAGCAGTCAGAGGGCTTGTTCATGGGCAGCAACTTGGGTTCTCATGGGTAGGGGGAAGGACGGGCTCTGCCCCCATCCCATGAGGCCCCATGTTACTTGTCACTGCGGGCCCCTCTCTGGCTGTCCCTAGGCCTCTGGAAGATGGCAGCTGCCACCAAGTCACCAGGGGAAAGAGGTCAAGGCATGAAACCCATTCCCACCTGGGGTGGTCCGGCACCAGAAACCTAATGCGTAGTCCAGATGCATTTCTGCCAAAAGACTCTGGGTTCCGATGAATGTGTTACTTTTAAGTAATAAGAAAATATACATTTGAAATACATTTTGGAAGGTCCAGTTCCTAGGTTGAATAGAAGGCCTCATATTTTCAAGACAAGTGCTTGCTTTGCTGCAAAGTCGCCCCAGCTCTGGAGTGCTTCTCATCTCTTGGAGCTATAGCTTTCTATTTCAAATTCATGTAATACTTATTTTACTGGTCAAATTGATCAGGGATGGAAAAGTACTTACTCTAATATGCCCTTACTTGGAGGCAAGCTAGAGACATTATTAGACAATGTCCTATCTACCAAGCAATTAATATGCCTCATATGCCTTTGGTGACTAATCCTCAAGGCATAAAATCAAATGAAAATGGAAAATGGATGTAACTATTGTCCCAGCTCTTTGTAACTAAAATATGGTCATCACTCAATCGACACTTATTCTCATTTTATTCTCATTACCTACAGCTGGAGCGATAGCACAGTGGGTAGGGTGTTTGCCTTTCACATGGCCAACCCAAGTTCAATTCCTCTGTCTCGGAAATCCCAGCAAGCTACCGAGAGTATCCTGCCCACATGGCAGAGCCTAGCAAGCTAACCGTGGCATATTTGATATGCCCCAAACAGTAACAATCACAATGGAGACGTTACTGGTGCCCACTCGAGCAAATCAATGAACAACGGGACTACAGTGTTACATAAAAGTTTTTTCCATTGAAATGTCACTTCCTCAAGGAACTGTCCCTAATGCTTCACTTATGTAATCTCATGGCATCTAAATTTTCCCTTTTAAACCATTATTGCATTTCAATTTTGTGATTATGTCGCCAGCTTTTATACAAGTTTCCACCATTAGTTTGAAATCAGGAAAACGACATCTTCTTTATATGCTGCTGTAGTTGAATATCAAGCACATGAAAACATTGTAGAAAGCATGCAATTAATACTTAGTGAATGACCTGATTAAAATTTTCCACCCCTAATTTTTTCTTGTACTTGCTTCTTAATGTTGTGGAGAAATGGATTTCAATATTTCAAAATTTTAGAATTTTCAACTATTTTGATATTTCAGTGTTCGCTATTTCAAATATTTCAATATTCAACTATCTTAACTGTAGCACTGTAGCACTGTCATTTCATTGTTCACCAATTTGCTGGAGCAGGCACCAGTAAGTGTCCATTGTGAGACTTGTTACTGTTTTTGGCATATTGAATAGGCATGGGTAGCTTGCCAGGCTCTGCCATGCGGGTAGGATACTCTCGGTAGTTTGCCAGGCCCTCCGAGAGGGGTGGAGGAATTGAACCCAGGTCGGCCACTGTGAAAGGTAAACCCGCCATGCTATAGCTCCAACCCATCTTAACAATATTTTCAAATATTTAAATTTTTGAAAACGTTTGATAATTTTCTTTTTTTTAAATAATGTAAGAGTACTGCTATTTATTCAGCCATTGATTAAGCTGATTGAATTGGGCATGAACTCCAAATTACTTTTTTTTATTCTATTCTGAATGTTAACTTTATTTTATTATTTTATTATTATTTTCTCCCTCTTTTTGATTCACCATGAGACACAGCTACAAAGCTTTCATGTTTGACCTTCAGTCATATAATCATCAAACATCCATCCCTTCATCAATGCACACCTTCCACCACCAAAATACCTAGTATTCCCCCACACACACCAGGCCCCCTATTTCAACCCTCCCCCTGATGTGTGGCAGACAATTTCCACCATACTCTCTCTCTATTTTTGTTCCATTCTATATTTAAACATCCATCTCACCACTACTCAAACATGCTAAAAAGGCAACGCTAGACGATTTGTTTTGTATTGCTTGTTATGGATCTAATATAATGTCCAGGAAATTCTGTGTCATTCTCTTTCAGGAGCTTTAGTTTATAGTCTCTGGGTATTGGACATTGATGAGATTACATGGCGTCAGGGGCAGTTTGTTGGTGCGACTGCCAAGCTTCTGGAAAACTGAGGACCTGGGGGAGGAGGCCCAGTCCTGATCCAAGCAGGTTTGGAGATCTCAATCACAGGTTCCCACATATCTGGGTTTTCCTG